>NW_024115744.1:0-15151 GCF_003073215.2 Triticum urartu
CGACGGGCTCACCGGCTCCGGCGACTCCATCTCCGCTCCGGCTTCAAGGGGTAGCTCCACTGCTTGGCCTCTATGGTTGGCCTCGCTTGCTGGTGGGATGCTAGGACGGGTGGGGTCGGACCGTCGTGGTCTTATTGGGAGCACGGGCGGGGGCGGATGGTGACGGCGACGGACGGGGACGGCGACCGTCCCGTTACCTCTCCGTTCCATTTCTCTGGCTTTTCGTTCCATCGAGCGTTGTGTGTGTCGGCCGCGGGCATGGGGAACCGCGGATGGCTGACCTCCACGACTCCCCAAGCCGCCCGCTGCTCTTTCCACTGCAATCGCCTTCGCCTTGCACATAGACCTAGCTCTTGCCGCTCTTGTCCGTTATGTTGACTGCTCTAAGCTGGGAAGAAGACTCCATGAACTGACGACGCGCGGCGCATTGGCTCGAGAAGAAATCCACATAACCAGACGAGGTGCACGACGTGGAGGTCGTGCCCAGCCCATGCAGGTGTGTAGCAATTAGCGAAGCGAGTTGTGGAGGCGTCTCTGGAAGCGAAGGTTCTTAGGATGACAAAGCGACCTTAGGTAACTAACAACATGCTATCTAAGCAGACTTCCTCGCCGATGCGAACCGAGGTCGCCGTGAGATCGCATCTATGTTGGGCGTTGGCAGATGAACCAATGCAACTTTGCAATCCTGGGCCACCTCCATGAGAGTGCTCTTTTAGCTCCACTCTCTTAGGCATCTCTCAGTCGGTGCATCACTTGGCCCAGGTATGGCTGCCTGCGGTGATGCCTTCTCCATTGTCCTCCGATGTCAGTTGGCCACCGAGTGGTGCTTGTGACGGCGTCTCATATTCTATTGTTCAAATATATCACGATTTTCTATTTTCTTTTCCCCGTTTTTCTTCTTGTGTTTATTGCTGTCTCAACCATGTCCTCTGTAGCTCAATTCCGGTTTTCATTGGTGTTGCTACGATTCTGAGATGCATCGGATTGTTCAGGTATTGCTGATCACAGTTAGTGATTGTGGGCTCATTTAATATTCTGACTACGATGTGGGGCAGGGTGATTTCACTGTCCATCTTCCAAAGATTAGCCATAGATAAATCAATTGACAACTGATTGCTGTAGGGCTACTACTTCCACTCTCCGAACCATGTAAAGTAATAAATGGCACATGTTTATATACTCCTAAACAATGGAGTACGACTGCATTGTAGGTCCATATCTGCAACTGATATGATTTCTGTTTTAAGCAGGCACTAAATACTATTCAATGAGTCATGAATCCAAAATTATCTTTCTCTATTTTTTGGCATGATAAATTAGATCAAAGAGAAAGTACAAGTAACTGGTTTGTCTAAACCTGCTTACTTTTTTATCAGTATTTTTTGAGTGATGGGCAAAAGAAACACGCTTGAGTGTATCTGCTCATGTCGCTTGTTTATATGAATATGGGGATACAGTTTTCAACTATCAATATTTTTTTTCCTATTAGTGGATGGTGTTGAGTGGTAGCATGCGCCTCTAACTCTTGTTGATGTGAAAACTAGGTTGCAAGAGCTATTCACAGTTGATTGCAGAAGATAAGGGAATGAAATGCATGAACATGTATGTGTTTTCCCCAAACCAATTTGGGCCCCACATAACATAGTTAGAGATCACCCCTTCTGCATATGGTATATATAGGTTCGGATTTTACATGTGTGTACCATGAAAAAATTAAACATGTATTCATATTTGTTTGTCGTTGCTAGGTTTGCAACCATGATACTATTGGATTTACGAATTTAGTTGCCCAATACTTATACTCCAAGTGATGCAACCTTATACTCAATTTTCTAAATGAAAAACTTCAATTTGAAAGTAGTGATCTGATGTTCCGATTACAAAGAAGCTACATGTGTAGAGTACATTGTTGTCCTACTAAAATCAAATATCTAAGATTAGCTGCAACAAATTGAGGTGAGGAAGTAAATATCACATGGTTGTTTGAGGAAAAGGAACTGGTATTGCAGTCAAATTTTATTCTCACGTTGTCAGTGAGAGCTATGAGATACTCCGAATCAAACCTCATTTTCATGCAGATTTACAAAGATGTTGGGTTCTCTAGGATCATGGATGCCTGGCCGGTTCTGAAAAGGTTATTGTTATCCTGGAATTGCAGATAGTACGTTATTAGACCAATTTCTCATCGGATGGTTTACTTACAATTTATTGTGAAATAGAAGTAATATTATTTTCCTCTTAAGGGCTTCAGTTATTAGCAAGTGTGTTAGGATCCTAATCAAATGAAGTTTGTCCAAAAGGAAGGGGTTGCTTTATGGAGTTCAGTGTCTCAATGGAGAGTGGCGACCAATGGCTTGCGCTAAGAGAAAATATGACGGTTGTAGCCATACATAATTCGGGGCACTATACACTTCCCCATTTGCCTAAGAAGAAAATGTGGTATCTCGATATCAGTATGCACATGAATGTTAATTTTGTATATGTTGCTTGTTGTGGGATGGCTGAGGAATCAAAAACATTGGCATTGATCCGAAGGAAGATAACCATGTGAAGGTGTGCCGTGGTGTATTTAACAAATAGTAAAAAGCCATGGATGAGATGTGCTTCTCAAAAACTGAATTTATCATGTGCACAAAGTGTGTGGTATGATATTATACGAATGACTAAATAAAGACTCATATGAACCAAAACTTTAAGGACCCCGATAACTGCCACACGTGTGGCATATCGGGTGGTTGTGCCGCACGCCTTGTGTGGCATGGAGTCGACCCCGCCCGCACGACCGCGTCCGAGCGCATGCAGCCACAGCCCGCACGTCTGGTGTGTGGCATAATCGCCCACACGTTCGGGCGAACGACCGCGCTGCCCGTGCGACCCAACACGCCCGTCGTCCCGGCCTCCTTTCGATCCCAAGTGCGACCTGCGCCGTTGTCTCCTACCTCTGGATCCCCTACTTCCATCACCTTCCTTCTCTGGTTGCCATGGCAACCAGATCAGATCCCTAGCGCCTCCCCATCGCTAACCAACACCCCCCAACCCCGCCATCCCAAGACGATGATCTAAAACAGGTGGATCTTCAATCTCCTTCTGTTTCTCGGCCTTCTTCTGTCCAGAAATTTGAAATTGCAGATTGCCCATGAAGATGGCAACTAGATCCATGCTGTCTGGGCAAACACACCATGGTTTTTGTGTGTATTCACATATGCCCACCAAAATACACCAGATTTGCCATATTCTGTACTAGAGTTGAGCTAAGCTTCTGGGTTGGCTTGGTGCGAGCAGTTGGTACTGAAGGATGCGTAGGAATCACTAAAAATAGGGAGAGAAAGGAGGAATTTGGCATAGGGAGGGAGGAAAAATAATTGCCACTTGTATCTAGCATCAGTTGCCACCTATCGTTCTCGTTAGTTGCCACCACGTTATGTTGTTGCTTGCCATCCTATTTTACTGGTTGTTGCCATCGCTTCAAAATGATAGCTGGCATCCAGATTTTAGAAAAGAGAATGAATGTGCATGTCCTACTTGCCATGATGTGTTGGTTGCCGACGCAGGAAATGTGATAAGATTGCCGTGTTATCTTCTATGTGCAAACAACAATAATGCATTTTGCGGATTATTGATGCGTTCTTGTTCATGAAGTGACAGAAAACACAGTGGCAGAAAAAAGCGGAAGAATGAATCACGAAGACGGCACTGATCCTAGGTTTTCTCAAAGGCCAGAAACGCCCCCTTGGGATGCAGTAGAGTACAATCAACTCATTTCTGCAGGACCTTTGCTGCCACTACTAGAGCAGTACGTGGGCATCGGTATGGTGCATGATTTAAAAAAAGGAACAATTGCCATGTTTGTGACGAGGAAGGTGCCATTCTACTTATGTCCTACAATGTCATTTTTCGCACGTTCTTATGATCCAACCACACTCAGGGGGATACCATGGCAAGTTCAGTCACAGGGTGCTAACGCTGACAAATGTACGGGTGACCAACTTCAAGTAGCTAATGTGGAAAATCAAGATAACGCATACGAAAAACAAACATACTAGTGTGGCCATGAAATTAAACTTGCAAAGATGGAAAAAGACTCACGAGTTATATGGGAAAAATTTAGGACCTTCATGCAGCATGTGGCATCAGGCGGCAATCATGTACCTGCCATCAACGTCGTACATAGGTGAGTCCATGAAGTGAAGTTGTGGACAGTGAATTAGGAGAAGGAACATAGGTGACATTGGGGTTGCCATGCCTGGACAGCTGCAGTTGCCATGCCTGGACAGCTGCAGTTGCCATGTGTCATAAAATGTGATTGCAAAATGTCTAAACAACTGTGGATGACAGGTGTGAACAAATCTGTGTGGCATGGATGCACCACTACATGTGCCATGTTGTACAAACTACAGTTGCCATGCATTGACCAACTGCTAAAATGATCACAGGTTGTTATGGTGGAACCACATCGGCAAATGTCTCATGGCAAGCTTCACAGTTGCAGGCCAACGCATTTGTAGATAGAGCACATCAAATTGGAATGACAAACTAGATACGATCAACACATGCAGCACAACAAGGTAAAAAATGTGAAAGAGAAAAACAGTAGTGCATTAGCTTTTGTGGGAAAAGCATGGGAGGAAAAGTAGATTTGTCATGGTGGTGGTGGAAAAAACAAACAAAAAATGCTACCAAGTGGTCGCGTGCAAAAAGTCATCTATTGTCTTCAGGATTTGCCAACTGCTATATGATTGTGTGCAGCATTCATGATTGATCGCATTTGACTAGTGAGCTCGTACCTAGAATACAAGTTTTGATGCTAAAAGATGCTGGTTGCCATGTCTTGGCAACAGTAGTTGCCATGTATGTTGGACTGTAGCTGTCATGGCTGTAGAATCCAAGTTTTGATGCTAAAAGATGCTGGTTGCCATGTATTGGCAATAATAGTTGCCATGTTTGTTGGACTGTAACTGCCATGACTGGAAAACTACAATTGCCATGCATGGCCATATGCAGATTCCACGGCTTGCTGTGCGAATGATGTCATGCCAAATCACATGTAGTTGCTGTATTACGTTATGATAAACATGCCATTTAAGAAATGCTTACACCTGTACCTATTTTTTATTGCAGGACCTTCAACTACAATCAACAGCAGCGCGGGGACATCTACTGCGGGATCCTCTGAGCACGCGGAAGAAGCGTTCCACCAGCCAGCCAACAATCCTGCCACAAACAATGCAGAGTCAGTGTCGGAAATGGCAATCGTTCCAGCAATGCCGACAAGCACACCTTTGCACACCAGCATAGGCAACACTCAAGCAGATGAAACAGCTGCCGATACTGAAGTGAATGATGAAACTGATGACGAAGCATAAGGGGATGAAGAAGATGGGCAATAAGAAATCATGGTACCTCAGCCACCGTATGTTGGGCAGAGATTTGATTCGTTCGAAGATGCCAAGGAATTCTACCAGAGATATGCAATGTTCCATGGGTTTGTAGTCAACACCGAATACCATAGGAAAATTAAGAAAACTAACGAGTACAACAGAGGTGAGATGAGGTGCTACAAGGCACGAAGGAACAAGAAGGGTAAAGGTGTTGCGCCTGTCATTTCGGAACGAAAGAGAGGTATCATTGTCAAGACAGAATGCCCTGTCCGGTGTAAGCTAAACGTAGATGGGGCACGGTGGGTGGTAACTGAATATTTTGACAAGTACAACCACAAACTCATAAAGAAGTTTGACCTGGTAAAAATTTTGAGCGCCCACAGAGGATTCACCCCCCTCGAGAAGAAATTCATAAAGCTGCTACATGATTGTAACGTCGGTCCATCAAGAATGGTCCAAATACTGTCCCTCATCCACAGCGGAGATGGTAGAATGAGTAGCATGCCCTACATACCGGTAGACGTCACAAACCTAAAGTCAAAGTATCGTAGAGAGAGCAGGTTGGCCGACATAGAAGACATGATAGCCTACTTTGATGAGAAAGCAAAAGCAGATCCAGAATTCTTCTACAGGATAAGATTGGATGATGAGGACCGTGTCAGGAACATGTATTGAGTGGATGGTGCTGCAAGAAGAGCCTACAAACATTTCCGAGATTGCATTTCGTTCGACGCAACATATCTCACTAATATGTACAAGATGCCCTGCGCTCCATTCATAGGAATAAATAACCACAATAAGTCATTGCAGTTTGGATGCGGGCTCGTTCGGAATGAAGACACGGATGGGAACACTTGGTTGTTCAAAACCTTCTTGGAGTGCATGGGTGGACTTGCTCCGATGAACATAATAACAAACCAGGATTTTAGCATGCGTGCAGGCATAGAGGAGGTCTTTCCGTTGGCAGTGCACAGGCACTACATGTGGCATATTATAAAGAAGGCTGAGGAGACGCTAGGACCGTTCTTTGTTGACCATCCAGAGCTGCACAAGGCATTCGAGTTGTGCGTGGACCACAGCTTGACGATGGAGGAGTTTGAACAGAGCTGGACAGCTATGATTGAAATATATCGAGTTCAAGACAACGAGACGCTTGCTAGCCTATGAGAGAAGTGAATGTATTGGGTGCCGGCCTACTTCATGCAGTGCTTCTTCCCATTTCTGCAGACTATGCAGCGCAGCGAGGGGTTCAATGCTGTTCTGAAGCGGTACGTGAGCCCTGGCAACTCATTGATGTAGTTTGCCAAGCAATACACAGCTCTGCAACAAAAAATACTGGGATCTGAGCTGCAGCAAGAAGCAAACACCGTGCTCAAGCAGCCTAAATTGCTAACATATTTACCAATGGAGAGGCAGATGAGCAAGACATATACCAACAATTTTTTTAACAAGTAAGTCAGTTGTGTTACCATCTTATTTGCACAAAGCATGAAGGTAGTAGGTGCCATATAGAATGCAATGCAGTTGCCAGCTTTTTTGAAATGTTGATATGTTGAAAGTAGCCATTGAGTACAGGGTAATCATGATATGTAGTTGCTGTGTGAAGTCAACTATAGTTGTCGTGTTTACTGAACTGTAGTTGCCATGTTTAATGAACTGTAGTTGCCATGTGAAATCAACTATAGTTGCCATGTTTAATGAACTGTAGTTGCCATGTGAAATCAACTATAGTTGCCATGTTTAATGAACTGTAGTTCCATTTGCCATGATGGAATGTAATGCACTTGCCAATTAAAATGTTATGCATTTGCCATGTGAAAATATAATGCAGTTGCCGTATGGAAACAAACAACACAAGAACAGATGTGGGCAAAAATCAGGATTTCCATGCCATCATTCATTTTAAATGCCTTTGCTACGTTACAGCCTACATCAGCATAAGGTGCTACAAAACATCATATACGAGTTTAGCAAAAACCACAAAAAAACTTGCAGATTCCAGGAAGAAATAAAGAGGGACGGCATGTACACAGCTTACCAGGTGGACGAACATACGTTCAAGGTGTGTTCTCTCTTGGGCATGTCGGATTCAGAACCTGAAGACCCAGACAAAGGAAGGAACTATTTTGTGAAGGCCTCGATAAGCGAAGGCGAATACTACTACCAATGCTGCAAATTCGAACAGGACGGGATTGTGTGCTGTCACATACTAAAAGTAATGGACATGAGTGCGGTGACACGAATGCCCCTCCATTTAATACGGCGGCGATGGACTTGGGACGATGACAACGCGTTGGGGCCACAAACATCAAATGCAGTTTTGGCTATGCATGATGAAAGACCAGAGTCAACCATGGAAGCCGTGAGGCACGTTGTGTTGACAAAGAACAATGCTGAACTAATAGATGAAGCTTGCAAGAGTGATGAGACAGCGAGGGTTGCAGAAAAACACCAGAAGGCACTGAAAAGAGAGCTTGATGAGATCAAGAAGAGGAAAGCTGTGCCTTCGTCCACGGGGCCATCATCTGAAAACTCAGAGGTAGGATCTAGAACAGCAAGCACACAAACCCAGGTCAGGAACCCACCCCGTTCCATCACAAAGGGGCGTCCAAAAGAGATAAGATACAAATCGGGATTGGAGATTCAAGCAAAACACAAGAAAACAAACAAAGGGTTGGGCAATCCGTAAGAAACATTGAAGCACTGTGACTTGGTTGTTGGTGACATTTTTTGTAAGATAGACGTTCTAAATTTTTAAAAATGGAAGAATGACTCTGGAGGGGTATCAGAATTTGAAGGAAAATGTCATGAATGAATAACTGCAGTTGCCCCGTGTGTGGTACTGAATTTTCCATGCCTTTTCTACCAAATCGGCCATGCCTGTTCCACTGAATCTGCCATGCCTTTTCTACTGAATCTACCATGTTAGTTCTACTGAATATGCCATGTTATTTATACTAAGTCTGCCATCGTGTAGATTTCCGTGTTCATTCAATGCATTTTAGTCCACACATGTTGTATTGTGTGCAAACTGTGGAAAACAAGTTGAAACAATCATGTGCAAAAACCGCACGGTTACGGCTGCGTACGAACTATCATGCTAACCAATATAGTTAGCAATGCAAAAAACCCAAAAAGCTAAACGAAAAAGAATGATAACTTTCACTAACCATGTCTGATCAACTACATTTGCCGTGTTTTCAGACATCATAGACGCATTCAAGACACCAAACTGGTACTACCAACCACGAACGCATAATAATACTGAAAAAACATAAACGTAGCTGCTGTCACACCTAAGTAGGTTCACATCCACACATATATTACAAAAATATTCAAATGTCGCTCACACACCACCACTATATACTAGGCTACGGGGAGATGCAGTCATAACTTAGTACACAGACATAGTTTTGAAAGAACAAGGTAATATCTTACATTCCTCGATAACAGAATGTAAGGTGGGCGTGCGGTATGGAGCACCACATGATCACTTGTACTTCTTGTTGGCTTTCTTGACAGCTTCCTCTATGAACTCTCGTGCGTTGGACCGCGTGTTGAAATCTTCATTCATCAACCAATTCCATGTGTATATTTTGCGGAGCTCAATGACCATTGAAGCTGTGACGACAGGGACCCGTCGGCCTTCCCACTTTGCAAGGTATTCCAACATGTGAAATCCACAGTCAGTCCTGTAAAAAAATCAGGTCAACTCAAGAGAACATAGAAAATCATAAACTTCAATGCAGAGGTGACAAAAAGGGGTTAGGGATTTGTGTAGAGGACACATGAAAAAAGATAGTAATTATGAGTTTCCTTGCTTTGTAGTCGCGACATACTCGATTGGAAAATGACCGATCTGGACCCTTGAGTTTTCGTAGTGACAGTTCCATGTCTCTTTGAGGTTGTTGATGAAGTATTCATCATGTGTAGTGGTATGCATCAGCTTCTGAACACATTGAATCAAGCACCTCAAAACGTTGGTTCTTCAAGTCAAGGCAAATTGCGTAGTGGTGACCACACTTGTCATGTGGGTCCTGTGGTGGAAGCTCTTGGAACATGGGGAACAGTACCTGCAAAGTAAGAATAAAAGGAAAAAGCAGAGTTGAAATCAAAAACAGCAAAATGATGTAGTAGGAACAATGATTTGAAAAGATATTGCCAGATGCAATTAGAGGTACATGAATGACAAAGTAGCGAGTGTCCATAAAATGCGCCCGCAAAGAATGTTTATTTGCCATCTTTAATTAAAATAAGTTTCCATCCATGTATGAACCAGTTGCCAACTATTCTAATTGAATTTGCCACATAAGTTGCATTAAAAAAGCAGTCAAACTTATTTTACATGGCAGCTGTTGCCACATGAAACATCTGTCACAAAAAACAGTATGTAGCCCACATGTGAAGCATAGCTACTAACAAAACATAGCATGGGACAAAAAATGTGCAAACAAGAAGGGAACACTCACACATTTCTTTAGTGTGAGCTTGAAATCACCATGCGCAGCAAAATGCTTCCTCAGGATTTTATGGTGGAAATCACCATCCCATATTTTGCAGGTCACACTGTACTGCATGATCATCTTGTCAGGACAAATGTCCATATGCCTGTTGATGAAGTCAATCCCACACGCAACTACATTCTTCGACATTTCGCCAAGTGTCCTCACAGACTCGGCAAGATCACCCAGGTCGATGTACGTCGCGTCACATTGTATGATTTTGGTTCTGTCCAAACATGAGCTGTATGAAAATGATATAACATGAAAGAACCATGTCTACTCAAATAAATTAAAAATAAAACGTAAACAAAGCATGGCTAGAATAACAAAAGAAAAAAAATAATAGCAAAGCAAATGAAGGGTTGTGTGCTGTGGACGTTACGCTTTCAGCTCCTTCATGTGCTTGCTGTTGGACCTCGCATTTCCAAAATGCTTGACAATATCATACAGCTGGTTCTTCTCCTTTGTGGCCTTGACTTCGGGCTCATAGTCACCCGCGGGTGGTGCGTGAACTACCCTATGCCGCCTCACAGATCCAGGGGTGGCACTTCTAACGGTATCCTCAGATACCAACTCAGCAGGCACGGTAGAACTTGATTGCCTCTGACCCCGTGAGGACCTCCTCTTCAATGCTTCCTCCTCAATCCGGCGGTAAGCTTCATCAAGTGACGGCGTAATCTCCTCAGGGATGGCTGCAAAGATCAAACAATGGGTTAGGATACTTGGAAGCAGAAACAAGTTTTTTTGTGGAAAAAGGATGCAAAATATGAAATTGTAGGTGCAAGAAAAGTGAGTTTCCATGTGGAGACAACTCCAGTTGCCATGTGTATTGAACTAAAGTTGCCATGTGGCAACAACTGCAGCTGCCAATTACATTGAACTGAAGTTGCCATGTGCTTGGCGAATGTAATTACAACATGGAACAAATGTAGGTGCCATGTTGTAGCAACTCCAGTTGCCATGTGCATCCAATGAGATTTGCCATCACCAGTAAGAAACCAAAAAAATCTTGTGACAAACGTCAGACTAAAAAAATGTAGAAACAAATGATAAACACAAAAAAAGTACCTTGCACTATCAGCTATGCAAACTTCACAGCCTTCCTGCCATCAACCATTGGTTGCGCGATCATTGGGGCCATGCCTGCCAGGAAAGCAAAGGCAATAGGCACAACATCTTGCACTGCTGGTTCATCTTAACTGCGATCAATGCCAAGGCTACAGCTCGGTGGGGTGAAAGCCATTGGGTGCCTCTCCTGCCTACTAGCCGGACCGCGAACAACTTGCTTGGCAGAATCTAGGGGTGACGGATCAACAAACATTTCTGCCTCGTCTGCTGCAGAATCATCAGGCTTATTAGTAGGGCGAGGCGTGTTTTCAGTTGTATCAGTCACAACTTTCTTGTCAATCCTCTTGTTTGGGCTGTAGGGGACACCAATGTTGACTGGAGCTTAGAAGTGCGCAGATTTAAGTTGGGGTCCTCCACAGCGGGTAAAGACGCAGTCTGCTCCGAACGTTCACCTCCGTTAGTCGTGTCCGACTTGCCACCTGTGTCAGTTGTACTCCGGTCTTCCGTTTTCTCCATAACATTGCTTTTGGCAGGTGGTGGGAATAGTGTGGACGCAGGCACATAACCAGAGTCATCTCTGCTGCTCCTAGCTACAACTAGTGTGTTGGGTATGTCTGTAGATTGCTTGCAGGGGCTACGACGCCTAGGTGGAAGACCAGCTCGTGAAACGGTCGCCATAGCAACCTCTGGACCACCAGAAGCTGGAGTTGTTGTGCCAAGATTCTCACCTGTGGATGGCATATCATTCTGAATTGTCGCCGCAGGCCCTTCTTTTGTGGACGCAGAAGTGCCGCCACCCACATGCTTGGAATCCGTATCAGATGAGCGGGAATCTTCCTTGCTTAGGTTGATATCGGGAGCGTCCACTTCAACGCTTGCTGATCTGGTGGCATGGGTCACAACAGCATCCTTCATTGCCAGCAGAGTGGGCAATATGTCAGCAGTCCCGGCAGATACTGACTCATCACTCCCAGATGTACGAATGCCTGTTGTTGTAGCCTGCACACCTGCAACCGGCAGAGATGGTCGACTGCTTGCATCAGAGCTAGTGGGAATAGTGGACGGTGCAGCCACAGTTTTGTCGACTGGCACCTCATGAACATCTAAGTTGCCACCTGTCGACAGATTTGAGTGAATGCGTTCGAGTGGGTCTCTGGGGTTCTTCTTGGTCACGCGTGTGGTAGTCTTCTTCACCCTACAAAAAAGCACATGAACAGTGTAAAAAATTGAACAGAATAGTTGCCATGGTAGCCATCTTAAAAAATGAAAAAAATGTGTGATGTGCCAGAGCTGTCATTTCAGAACTAGGTATGGATGAGCACACAAGACAATGGCGGGGGGGGGGGGGGGGGGGGGCGCCAAATGGAAAGCTGGTAGTTGCCATATAAGTGGAATAACAATTGCCATGTGGCCTAATTAGCAGTTGCCATGCAGAACAAACAGGAGTTTCCATGTAGGAAAAAAAGATCATGAGAAAACAACAGTTTCCATGTGGGACTGATGACAGTAGCCCATGTGGCAAGCTGAACAGCTACATTGAAAAGCAAAACGAGTAGTTGCCGCATAAATGTATAAATTAAAAAGGGTGTATATTATCTACAATGCATCAGGCAAAAATGTAGCACTATGACAAATGAAAAAAATAGGGATAACCTACTTCTTGACTGTCTTCCTCAAGGCTACCAACACGACAGGATCCCCGATGTTGGACATCAACATAAGAGGAGACGATCTAGTGGAAGGGGTGTCACCAGTAATGGGGGCACCCTTGTTCAATCGGGCAGAAACACGGGTGGGCGTTGGTGCTTGTTTCTTCATAACTGCTCGTCCACTAGCTGTCGCCTCACTGCACATATAAAAAATGAGAAAAAAGGTACCAAGTGTCAAACACGAAAATCATTGCCATGCTTAGCAAACAAATGAAAAAAGGGTCGATATTTCAAAAAGGAGAGACAAAAAAAACACAAAATAGATGTCGAACCTCCTCCTAGCAGATAAGGGATCTGTCCTAGACCTCTTGCCAGGAGAACCCTGCCCAACATCCTCTGGAGCCCTGCCCCTCTTTGAGGGAGACACCCCCTTGTCTCTCGCAACTGTCTGTTCTTTGACTTTCTTCGGTGGGGGGCATCTGGTACAGTCTTGTCCTTCTTGCCACCTGCACGAACTTCAACATGTTCATCATCGTCGGTTTCATGTTGCATGTTCTCCATGTCATCATCATCGTCCTTGTCGAGACCAGCATCTCCATCTAGTTCATCTTGCATGTCAGGAAGATCCTGGGAGCTGTTGTAGTCGTACCGGCCACGGCAACCAGTTGGTCGATATGTCCGTTCTACAACAAATGGGGTGAACTACCCCACAACTGCGTCGCTGTCAGAGCCATTAAGGGACGTCCAACCCTCAACCAACTTCCCGAGCAAGCTGGTCATTCCATAAGCAAACTACCCAATTAGATGCTCAACGGGTGCCCTCGCCTGTGCACAAAACAAGAAGCAACAGTAACCAACCATATTAGAGTCACGTGCACAAGATCAAATAAACCTAAACGACCATAGAGATATATCAAAAAAAAGAAGACAAAAACAATTTTGGAAAACAAAAATAAAAATCCTTGATTACCTCAGCAGGACAAGATGGAGCTGAGTGCACGTCCATCCACTTGCCAAAGTTTTGAGGCTCACCAAACACGCTGTAGTCTATAGCATGCTTGGCCATCAGCTGGAAATAATCAAAAAATAGCTAGAGATGTAAGAGAGAAAATAAGGAACACTAACTAATGGTTCATGTATTGCAAAAAAAGAGGGAGAGAATAGAAGTTTCAACACGGATGGCGGAGTTGCCGTGTGGCGTCAGACATGGGTGCCATGCGCAGACAACCATGGCTAACAAGGTATTCATCCCTTGTTAGCCACATATGGTTGCCGTATGGGGATTTTTTTCATATGTTATGCTGCATCGAAATTGAAGAATGCCATGCAAAGAAAGGAGATAGAACTAACCTGCAGTTTCCCATATTTCTTATCAGTTATCTTGTCTGCGGCAAGCACAACCTTGACAGCATCATACGTCCACACAGAGCAACAAACTTATGTGGAGGTGGCGGGCCTCCTATCCCAGTAAATTCAACGGTGGACAGATCAAGACGATCGACATACATGACCTGGTGTGCACAATAAAAAATAAAAGTATGTAATTCCTGCTCGTCCTCGAGTAGGTACATGATAAAAAGATAATTTTTGATGTGGAATGCTACCTAGCATAATCTTGATCATGTAATCTCATCATGGCATGAATATTAAGACACGAGTGATTCAAAGCAATAGTCTATCATTTGACATTAAGACAAATATATTTTAAGCATACTAATAAAGCAATCATGTCTTTTCAAAATAACATGGCCAAAGAAAGTTATCCCTACAAAATCATATAGTCTGGCTATGCTCCATCTTCACCACACAAAATATTCAAATCATGCACAACCCCGATGACAAGCCAAGCAATTGTTTCATACTTTTGACGTTCTCAAACCTTTTCAACTTTCACGCAATACATGAGCGTGAGCGATGGACATAACACTATAGGTGGAATAGAATATGACGGTGGAGGTTGTGTGGAGAAGAAAAAAGGAGAAAGTCTCACATCGACGCGGCTAATCAACGGGCTATGGAGATGCCCATCAGTTGATGTCAATGTGAGGAGTAGGGATTGCCATGCAACGGATTCACTAAGAGCTATAAGTGTATGAAAGCTCAAACTGGAAACTAAGTGGGTGTGCATCCAACTTGCTTGCTCATGAAGACCTCGGGCATTTGAGGAAGCCCATCATCGGAATATACAAGCCAAGTTCTAAAATGAAAATTCCCACTAGTATATGAAAGTGATCACTCAAGAGACTCTCTATATGAAGAACATGGTGCTACTCTGAAGCACAAGTGTGGTAAAAGGATAGTAACATTGTCCCTTCTCTCTTTTCTCTCATTTTTTATTTTTCTCTTTTTCTTGTAGGCTTCTTTGGCCTCTCTCTCTTTTTTTGGGGGGGGGCTTCTTTGGCCGCGTTTATTTTGATAACCTCACATGGGACAATGTTCTAATAATGATGATCATCACACTTTTATCTACTTACAACTCAATATTACAACTCGATACTAGAACAAAATATGACTCTATATGAATGCCTCCGGCGGTGTACCGGGATGTGCAATG
>NW_024115745.1:0-33593 GCF_003073215.2 Triticum urartu
CCCCAAGTGATCTGGTGGCTCTCGCCTATCAAGAGGTATGGTATTGGTTCAGACACGACCAAACCCCCAAGTGATATAACATGATGCTTTTAAAAAGCTAACTCAAGGGGTAAACCGGAGGCCGCTTTAGAACAACTCCGTGTAACCACACATGATGTAAAAGAACAGATACCCCGCTTTAGCTGAGGTTCCGGTTTATTATATTTAATCATAATATATACATCGTCGTAATATGTACATAAGTAGAGCCAATGGCTCAGGTATAGTAAGGCCGAAGATGAGCTATGTTCCACGGCCTGTTGGTCTCCTCCTCTGATGTACGTGAGTCCTTATGCTCTCGAATATCGATCAGATAGTATGACCCGTTGTGCAGATTCTTGCTGACCACGAAAGGCCCCTCCCAAGGTGGGGATAGCTTATGCATATCAGTCTGATCTTGGATGAGCCGAAGCACCAAATCTCCTTCCTGAAAGGTTCTGGTTCTGACTCGGCGACTGTGATAACGACGAAGATCCTGTTGGTAAATCACCGATCGGGCGGCTGCTATGTCACGCTCTTCATCCAACCGGTCCAAAGCATCTTGTGTTGTCTCATTGTCCGCTTCAACATAAGCCGTCACACGAGGTGAATCATGACGGATATCACTGGGGAGAACCGCCTCCGCTCCATAAACCATGAAGAACGGTGTGTATCCTGTTGATCTGTTGGGTGTTGTATTGATGCTCCATAACACAGATGGTAATTCTTCTACCCAACAACCCGGCGTTCTCTGCAAAGGAACCATGAGCCGGGGCTTGATGCCTCTCAAGATCTCTTGATTAGCCCTTTCTGCTTGACCATTGGACTGTGGCTGTGCCACTGATGAAACATCGAGCCGGATATGCTCCCGTTCGCAGAACTCCTTCATGGCACCTTTGGACAAATTGGTACCATTATCTGTGATGATACTGTGTGGAAAGCCAAACCGGAAAATCACTTTTTTGATGAACTGAACCGCCGTGGCGCGTCACACTTGCTAACAGGTTCTGCCTCCACCCACTTTGTAAACTTGTCAACCGCCACCAGGAGGTGGGTCTTCTTATCTTTGGACCTTTTGAAAGGCCCAACCATATCCAGCCCCCAAGTCGCAAACGGCCAAGTAATTGGAATCATTCTCAATTCTTGAGCCGGTACATGAGCACGTCTTGAAAACCTTTGGCAACCATCACATCGTCTGACCAGATCCTCCGCATCAGCATGAGCAGTTAACCAATAGAAGCCATGGCGAAACCTTTAGCCACCAGAGATTTTGAACCGGCGTGGTGACCACAATCTCCTTCGTGGATCTCACGCAAAATTTCACGGCCTTTCTTCAGGAGACACACAGCGTTGAAATGCTCCTGACACACTGCAATGATGCAACTCGCATGATAATAGTCATGGACTTGGATCGCCGGATTATCTGTCGGGCCAGAGTCTCATCCTCTGGTAACTCGCCCCGGTTCTTGTACGCCAGGTAAGGAAGCGTCCAATCCGGAATAACATGAAGAGCTGCCCACCAATTGAGCCTCCGGATCAGGAATAGCCAAATCCGCTTCACCAGGGATCTTGACCGACGGGTTGTACAGCACATCCAGAAAAACATTGGGCGGGACCGGTTTGCTCTGAGAGCCCAGCCGGCTTAAAGCGTCCACCGCTTCATTTTTACGCCGGTCCACGTGGTCCACCTGATAGCCTTTAAAATGACCTGCAACAATATCCACCTCACGATGATATGCTGCCATGAGTGGGTCCTTGGAGTCCCAAGTGCTGGACACTTGCTGAGCCACGAGGTGCGAGTCACCGAAACACTTAACTCGACTTAGATTCATCTCCTTAGCCATCCGGAGACCATGGAGCAAGGCTTCATACCCAGTTGCATTGTTAGTACAAGGGAACATTAAACGGAGAACGTAACAAAACTTATCACATCGTGGGGAAGTTAATACGACTCCAGCCCCCGAGCCTTCCAATTGCCTGGATCCGTCAAAATGGATGGTCCAATATGTGTGACCCGGCTTTTCTTCAGGTGCTTACATTTCCGTCCAATCATTGATAAAATCAACAAGTGCTTGAGACTTAACCGCCGTCTGAGGCACATACTTCAAATCATGCGGCCCAAGCTCTATAGCCCACTTGGCAATCCGGCCAGTTGCTTCCCGACTCTGGATGATATCCCCCAAAGGAGCAGAACTGACCACCGTAATTGTATGCCCTTGGAAGTATTGCTTAAGCTTCCGGCTTGCCATAAAAACTCCATACACCAGCTTCTGCAAATGCGGTTACCATTGCTTGGACTCAATGAGTACCTCGCTGATATAATAGACCGGACGTTGAACCGGATGATCCTTACCTGCCTCCTTTCGCTCCACCACAATAGCCACGCTGACCGCCCGAGCATTAGCAGCAACATATAGCAGTAACGGCTCCTTGTCAATGGGAGCGGCGAGCACAGGCGGATTGGCCAATTGCCGCTTTAAGTCCTCAAATGCTTCATCAGCAGCAGAACTCCAGACAAACTGATCCGTCTTCTTCAACATCTGATACAAAGGGATTGCCTTCTCACCAAGACGACTGATAAACCGGCTTAACACGGCAATCCGGCCTGCCAGGCGTTGAACATCATTGATACACTTCGGTTTAGCCAGGGAGGTGATGGTTGTGATCTTCTCCGGATTAGCCTCAATTCCCCTATTGGACACCAGAAAAGCCCAATAACTTGCCCGCCGGTACACCAAAGACGCACTTGTCCGGATTAAGCATCATCTTGTATGTCCTCAGGTTATCAAAGGTTTCCTTCAAATCACAATCAGAGTCTCCTTCTCCCTGGATTTAACCACGATATCATCCACGTAAGCATGTACATTACGGCCAATCTGTTTGTGTAGACAATTTTGCACACAACGTTGATAAGTTGCTGGGGCACTCTTGAGCCCAAAGGGCATAGACACATAGCAGAAGGCTCCAAAGGGAGTTATGAATGCCGTCTTCTCCTGGTCCTTAACTGCCATTTTGATCTGATGATAGCCAGAATATGCATCCAAAAAACTTAAATGCTCACAACCCGCCGTAGCATCAATAATTTGATCAATACAGGGGAGGGCAAAAGGATCTGCTGGACAAGCTTTATTAAGATCTATGTAATACACACACAGGCGCCAGGTGCCGTTTTTCTTAAGGACCAGCACCGGAGTGGCAAGCCACTTAGGGTGAAAAACTTCAACAATAAAGCCAGCTGCTAAGAGCCTGGCTACCTCTTCTCCAATTGCCTTGCGTCTTTCTTCGTTAAACCAGCGGAGGAACTGTTTCACGGTTTGTATTTAGGATCCACATTAAGGGTGTGCTCAGGAGTTGCCTCGTACACCTGGCATGTCAGAGGGCTTCCATGCAAAAATGTCCCGATTCTCTAGATGAACTCGATGAGCACTTTCCTATTTCGATCCAAATTAGCACTGATGCTGAACTGCTTGGACGATCGCCAGGTTACAAAGTAACAAGCTTAGTTTCTGCTGTGATTTGAACTTTCAGGGGATCATGCCTCCGATAGTTGGCTTCTTAATGGAGTCATGTCGCCGGATTCAACATTGTCCTTATAATACTTCAGCTCCTCGGTGGCACAAAACCGACTCTGCATAGGGCCGCATCTCCTCCTTCGCACTCCAAAGCGATTTTTGCGGCTTCCGTGACCGTTGTCCCCTTGTGAACCCGGCATCTGAGCTGCATACACATAACAGGGCCGTGCATAAACTGGCGTAGGCCGGTCGCCAATAACAGGCGTGATATGGACTTGGATTTTCACACTTCAAACAGTCAATGTCTTCCGACCTGGAATCATGATCATCCCCAAAGGGGCCACTTCTAGAGCTATCTTACCAACAGGATATGCTGATCTTGCCAGTACTACACCATTGGAACACCGTTATTAGGACTGGTTTGAGATTTTTAATCTGTTAGTCCCATACGACGGAGGTCTCATAGTACAAGATATTAATGCTGCTCCCTCCATCCATGAGCACCTTGGTGAACTTGTAAACTCCCACCTGAGGCGCCACCACCAGAGCCAACTGACCCGGATTATCAACCTGGGGAGGGTGATCCTCTCTGCTCCATATGATTGACTGTTCAGACCAAACGTAGATAACGGGGTATGTCCGGTTCAACAAAGTTGACCGCCCGCCTCTGAACCTTCCGGTCTCGCTTGTCCAAGCTAGTGGTGAAGACATGGTACTACCCACTACTCAACTGCTTTGGGTTGCTCTGGTAACCTGACTGTTGCTGCTGTTGGTTGTAACCACCCTGGTTGTTCTAACTATTTTGATTATTATGTCCGCCCGAATTACCATTAAATCCTGAACCGGAATTTCCTCCACCGTAACCCGGCCCAGACCCTGAGCCACCGCCGGAGCCGTGATCATACCGGAAAACATTATAATTCTTGAACTCCTGCATAATGAAGCATTCCTTCCAAAGGTGGTTTTGCTGGCGCCTCCTTCGTCCCATGTCTTGGACAGGGCTGGCTTAGCAGATAGTTTAGGCGGTCCGGGTTAGGGTTGGGCGCCCCATTGAGATTTTTCGGTTTACCCTTGCGTCGCTGGCCATTGTCCCGCGTGTTGGTATTATCCACAAAGTCCATGTTACCATCCGCTTTACGCTTGCCTCCACCACCATTGCCTGCAGTGATGCTGCTGACCTTTGGAGTTGTGTTCCTCTTTCCCTTCCCTGTCTTGAAGGAAATATGCCCTAGAGGCAATAATAAAGTTATTATTTATTTCTATATATCATGATAAATGTTTATTATTCATGCTAGAATTGTATTAACCGGAAACATAATACATGTGTGAATACATAGACAAACAAAGTGTCACTAGTATGCCTCTACTTGACTAGCTCGTTAATCAAAGATGGTTATGTTTCCTAACCATGAACAATGAGTTGTTATTTGATTAACGAGGTCACATCATTAGTTGAATGATCTGATTGACATGACCCATTCCATTAGCTTAGCACCCGATTGTTTAGTATGTTGCTATTGCTTTCTTCATGACTTATACATGTTCCTATGACTATGAGATTATGCAACTCCCGTTTGCCGGAGGAACACTTTGGGTGCTACCAAACGTCACAACGTAACTGGGTGATTATAAAGGAGCATTACAGGTGTCTCCAAAGGTAGATGTTGGGTTGGCGTATTTCGAGATTAGGATTTGTCACTCCGATTGTCGGAGAGGTATCTCTGGGCCCTCTCGGTAATGCACATCACATAAGCCTTGCAAGCATTACAACTAATATGTTAGTTGTGAGATGATGTATTACGGAACGAGTAAAGAGACTTGCCGGTAACGAGATTGAACTAGGTATTGGATACCGACGATCGAATCTCGGGCAAGTAACATACCGATGACAAAGGGAACAACGTATGTTGTTATGCGGTCTGACCGATAAAGATCTTCGTAGAATATGTAGGAGCCAATATGGGCATCCAGGTCCCGCTATTGGTTATTGACCGGAGACGTGTCTCGGTCATGTCTACATTGTTCTCGAACCCGTAGGGTCCGCACGCTTAAGGTTACGATGACAGTTATATTATGAGTTTATGCATTTTGATGTACCGAAGGTTGTTCGGAGTCCCGGATGTGATCACGGACATGACGAGGAGTCTCGAAATGGTCGAGACATAAAGATTGATATATTGGAAGCCTATGTTTGGATATCGGAAGTGTTCCGGGTGAAATCGGGATTTTACCGGAGTACCGGGAGGTTACCGGAACCCCCCGGGAACATATGGGCCTTGATGGGCCTTAGTGGAAAGGAGAAAGGGGCAGCCCAAGGTGGCCGCGCGCCTCCCCTCCCCTAGTCCTATTAGGACTAGGAGAGGTGGCCGGCCCCCCTCTCTCTCTTTCCCCCCAAGGAATGTCCTATTCCAACTAGGATTGGGGGGGGGATCCTACTCCCAGAGGGAGTAGGACTCTCCTGGCGCGCCTCCTATGGCCGGCCAGCCTCCCCCTCTAGTCCTTTATATACAGAGGCAGGGCACCCCAAAGAACACACAAGTTGATCCACATGATCTATTCCTTAGCCGTGTGCGGCGCCCCAGCCACCATAGTCCTCGATAATACTGTAGCGGAGTTTAGGCTAAGCCCTGCTGCTGTAGTACATCAAGATCGTCACCACGCCGTTGTGCTGATGGAACTCTTCCCCGACACTTTGCTGGATCGGAGTCCGGGGATCGTCATCGAGCTGGACGTGTGCTCGAACTCGGAGGTGCCGTAGTTTCGGTGCTTGATCGGTTGGATCGTGAAGACGTACGACTACTTCCTCTACATCGTGTCAACGCTTCCGCAGTCGGTCTGCGTTACGTAGTACAACACTCTCCCCTCTCGTTGCTATGCATCACATGATCTTGCGTGTGCGTAGGAATTTTTTGAAATTACTACGAAACCCAACAGTGGCATCCGAGCCTAGGTTATTTATGTTGATGTTATATGCACGAGTAGAACACAAGTGAGTTGTGGGCGATATAAGTCATACTGCCTACCAGCATGTCATACTTTGGTTCGGCGGCATTGTTGGACGAGACGACCCGGACCAACATTACGCGTACGCTTACGCGAGACCGGTTCCCCCGACGTGCTTTGCACATAGGTGGCTTGCGGGCGACTGTCTCTCCAACTTTAGTTGAACCAAGTATGGCTACGCCCGGTCCTTGCGAAGGTTAAAACGGAGTCTATTTGACAAACTATCGTTGTGGTTTTGATGCGTAGGTGAGATTGGTTCTTGCTTAAGCCCGTAGCAGCCACGTAAAACTTGCAACAACAAAGTAGAGGACGTCTAACTTGTTTTTGCAGGGCATGTTGTGATGTGATATGGTCAAGACATGATGCTGAATTTTATTGTATGAGATGATCATGTTTTGTAACCGAGTTATCGGCAACTGGCAGGAGCCATATGGTTGTCGCTTTATTGTATGCAATGAAATCGCGATGTAATGCTTTACTTTATTACTAAGCGGTAGTGATAGTCGTGGAAGCATAAGCTTGGCGAGACGACAACGATGCTACGATGGAGATCAAGGTGTCACGCCGGTGACGATGGTGATCACGACGGTGCTTCGGAGATGGAGATCACAAGCACAAGATGATGATGGCCATATCATATCACTTATATTGATTGCATGTGATGTTTATCCTTTTATGCATCTTATCTTGCTTTGATTGACGGTAGCATTATAAGATGATCTCTCACTAAATTATCAAGAAGTGTTCTCCCTGAGTATGCACCGTTGCGAAAGTTCTTCGTGCTGAGACACCACGTGATGATCGGGTGTGATAGGTTCTACGTTCAAATACAACGGGTGCAAAACAGTTGCACACGCGGAATACTCAGGTTATACTTGACGAGCCAAGCATATACAGATATGGCCTCGGAACACGGAGACCGAAAGGTCGAGCGTGAATCATATAGTAGATATGATCAACATAAGTGATGTTCACCATTGAAACTACTCCATCTCACGTGATGATCGGTATGGTTTAGTTGATTTGGATCACGTTAATCACTTAGAGGATTAGAGGGATGTCTATCTAAGTGGGAGTTCTTTAAGTAATATGATTAATACCTTAAATTTATCATGAACTTAGTACCTGATAGTATCTTGCTTGTTTATGTTGATTGTAGATAGATGGCCCATGCTGTTGTTCCGTTGAATTTTAATGCGTTCCTTGAGAAAGCAAAGTTGAAAGATGATGGTAGCAATTACACGGACTGGGTCCGTAACTTGAGGATTATCCTCATTGCTGCACAGAAGAATTACGTCCTGGAAGCACCGCTGGGTGCCAGGCCTGCTGCTGGAGCAACACCAGATGTTATGAACGTCTGGCAGAGCAAAGCTGATGACTACTCGATAGTTCAGTGTGCCATGCTTTACGGCTTAGAATCGGGACTTCAACGACGTTTTGAACGTCATGGAGCATATGAGATGTTCCAGGAGTTGAAGTTAATATTTCAAGCAAATGCCCGGATTGAGAGATATGAAGTCTCCAATAAGTTCTATAGCTGCAAGATGGAGGAGAACAGTTCTTGTCAGTGAGCATATACTCAAAATGTCTGGGTATAATAATCACTTGATTCAATTGGGAGTTAATCTTCCAGATGATTGCGTCATTGACAGAATTCTCCAATCACTGCCACCAAGCTACAAGAGCTTCGTGATGAACTATAATATGCAAGGGATGAATAAGACTATTCCCGAGCTCTTCGCAATGCTGAAAGCTGCGGAGGTAGAAATCAAGAAGGAGCATCAAGTGTTGAT
Source organism: Triticum urartu (assembly GCF_003073215.2). NCBI lineage: Eukaryota > Viridiplantae > Streptophyta > Magnoliopsida > Poales > Poaceae > Triticum > Triticum urartu. Next base: position 8,327 of record NW_024115745.1, read on the forward strand.
GGTCAACAAGACCACTAGTTTCAAGAAAAAGGGCAAAGGGAAGAAGAAGGGGAACTTCAAAAGAACGCAAGCAAGTTGCTACTCAAGAGAAGAAACCCAAACCTGGACCTAAGCCTGAAACTGAGTGCTTCTATGCAAGCAGACTGGTCACTGGAAGCGGAACTGCCCCAAGTATTTGGCGGATAAGAAGGATGGCAAGGTGAACAAAGGTATATGTGATATACATGTTATTGATGTGTACCTTACTAATGCTTGCAGTAGCACCTGGGTATTTGATACTGGTTCTGTTGCTAATATTTGCAACTCGAAACAGGGACTACGGATTAAGCGAAGATTGGCTAAGGACGAGGTGACAATGCGCGTCGGAAACGGTTCCAAAGTCGATGTGATCGCAGTCGGCACGCTACCTCTACATCTACCTTCAGGATTAATATTAGACCTAAATAATTGTTATTTGGTGCCAGCGTTAAGCATGAACATTATATCTGGATCTTGTTTGATGCGAGACGGTTATTCATTTAAATCAGAGAATAATGGTTGTTTTATTTATATGAGTAATATCTTTTATGGTCATGCACCCTTGAAGAGTGGTCTATTCTTGTTGAATCTCGATAGTAGTAATACACATATTCATAATGTTGAAGCCAAAAGATGCAGAGTTGATAATGATAGTGCAACTTATTTGTGGCACTGCCGTTTAGGTCATATCGGTGTAAAGCGCATGAAGAAACTCCATACTGATGGACTTTTGGAACCACTTGATTATGAATCACTTGGTACTTGCGAACCGTGCCTCATGGGCAAGATGACTAAAACGCGTTCTCCGGTACTATGGAGAGAGCAACAGATTTGTTGGAAATCATACATACAGATGTATGTGGTCCGATGAATATTGAGGCTCGTGGCGGATATCGTTATTTTCTCACCTTCACAGATGATTTAAGCAGATATGGGTATATCTACTTAATGAAACATAAGTCTGAAACATTTGAAAAGTTCAAAGAATTTCAGAGTGAAGTTGAAAATCATCGTAACAAGAAAATAAAGTTTCTACGATCTGATCGTGGAGGAGAATATTTGAGTTACGAGTTTGGTGTACATTTGAAAAATTGTGGAATAGTTTTCGCAACTCACGCCACCCGGAACACCACAGCGTAATGGTGTGTCCGAACGTCGTAATCGTACTTTACTAGATATGGTGCGATCTATGATGTCTCTTACTGATTTACCGCTATCGTTTTGGGGATGCTTCTAGAGACGGCCGCATTCACGTTAAATAGGGCACCATCAAAATCCGTTGAGACGACGCCTTATGAACTGTGGTTTGGCAAGAAACCAAAGTTGTCGTTTCTGAAAGTTTGGGGCTGCGATGCTTATGTGAAAAAGCTTCAACCTGATAAGCTCGAACCCAAATCGGAGAAATGTGTCTTCATAGGATATCCAAAGGAACTATTGGATACACCTTCTATCACAGATCCGAAGGCAAGACTTTTGTTGCTAAATTCGGAAACTTTCTGGAAGGAGTTCTCTCGAAAGAAGTGAGTGGGAGGAAAGTAGAACTTGACGAGGTAACTGTACCTGCTCCCTTATTGGAAAGTAGTACATCACAGAAAACTGTTTCTGTGACACCTACACCAATTAGTGAGGAAGCTAATGATGATGATCATGAAACTTCAGAACAAGATACTACTGAAACTCGTAGATCAACCAGAGTAAGATCCGCACCAGAGTGGTACGGTAATCCTGTTCTGGAAGTCATGCTACTAGATCATGATGAACCTACGAACTATGAAGAAGCGATGGTGAGCCCAGATTCCGCAAAGTGGCTTGAAGCCATGAAATCTGAGATGGGATCCATGTATGAGAACAAAGTATGGACTTTGGTTGACTTGCCCGATGATCGGCAAGCAAGTGAGAATAAATGGATCTTCAAGAAGAAGACTGACGCTGACGGTAATATTACTGTCTACAAAGCTCGACTTATCGTGAAAGGTTTTCGGCAAGTTCAAGGGATTGACTACGATGAGACCTTCTCACCCGTAGCATGCTTAAGTCTGTCCGAATCATGTTAGCAATTGCCGCATTTTATGATTATGAAATTTGGCAGATGGATGTCAAAACTGCATTCCTGAATGGATTTCTGGAAGAAGAGTTGTATATGATGCAACCAGAAGGTTTTGTCGATCCAAAGGGAGCTAACAAAGTGTGCAAGCTCCAGCGATCCATTTATGGATTGGTGCAAGCCTCTCGGAGTTGGAATAAACGCTTTGATAGTGTGATCAAAGCATTTGGTTTTATACAGACTTTTTGGAGTCCCTGTATTTACAAGAAAGTGAGTGGGAGCTCTGTAGCATTTCTGATATTATATGTAGATGACATATTACTAATTGGAAATGATATAGAATTTCTGGATAGCATAAAGGGATACTTGAATAAGAGTTTTTCAATGAAAGACCTCGATGAAGCTACTTACATATTAGGCATAAAGATCTATAGAGATAGATCAAGACGCTTAATTGGACTTTCACAAAGCACATACCTTGACAAGATTTTGAAGAAGTTCAAAATGGATCAAGCAAAGAAAGGATTCTTGCCTGTGTTACAAGGTGTGAAGTTGAGTAAGACTCAATGCCCGACCACTGCAGAAGATAGAGAGAATATGAAAGATGTTCCCTATGCATCAGCGATAGGATCTATCATGTATGCAATGCTGTGTACCAGACCTGATGTCTGCCTTGCTATAAGTCTAGCAGGGAGGTACCAAAGTAATCCAGGAGTGGATCACTGGACAGCGGTCAAGAACATCCTGAAATACCTGAAAAGGACTAAGGATATGTTTCTCGTATATGGAGGTGACAAAGAGCTCACCGTAAAAGGTTACGTTGATGCAAGCTTTGACACTGATCCGGACGATTCTAAATCGCAAACCGGATACGTGTTTACATTAAACGGTGGAGCTGTCAGTTGGTGCAGTTCTAAACAAAGCGTCGTAGCGGGATCTACATGTGAAGCGGAGTACATAGCTGCTTCGGAAGCAGCAAATGAAGGAGTCTGGATGAAGGAGTTCATATCCGATCTAGGTGTCATACCTAGTGCATCGGGTCCAATGAAAATCTTTTGTGACAATACTGGTGCAATTGCCTTGGCAAAGGAATCCAGATTTCACAAGAGAACCAAGCACATCAAGAGACGCTTCAATTCCATCCGGGATCTAGTCCAGGTGGGAGACATAGAGATTTGCAAGATACATACGGATCTAAATGTTGCAGACCCGTTGACTAAGCCTCTTCCACGAGCAAAACATGATCAGCACCAAGGCTCCATGGGTGTTAGAATCATTACGGTGTAATCTAGATTATTGACTCTAGTGCAAGTGGGAGACTGAAGAAATATGCCCTAGAGGCAATAATAAAGTATTATTTATTTCCTTATAATCATGATAAGTTTATTATTCATGCTAGAATTGTATTAACGGAAACATAATACATGTGTGAATACATAGACAAACAAAGTGTCACTAGTATGCCTCTACTTGACTAGCTCGTTATCAAAGATGGTTATGTTTCCTAACCATGAACAATGAGTTGTTATTTGATTAACGGGATCACATCAATTAAGAGAATGATCTGATTGACATGACCCATTCCATTAGCTTAGCACCCGATCGTTTAGTATGTTGCTATTGCTTTCTTCATGACTTATACATGTTCCTATAACTATGAGATTATGCAACTCCCGTTTACCGGAGGAACACTGGGTGCTACAAACGTCACAACGTAACTGGGTGATTATAAAGGAGTACTACAGGTGTCTCCAAAGGTACATGTTGGGTTGGCGTATTTCGAGATTAGGATTTGTCACTCCGAATTGTCGGAGAGGTATCTCTGGGCCCTCTCGGTAATACACATCACTTAAGCCTTGCAAGCATTGCAACTAAATGAGTTAGTTGCGGGATGATGTATTACAGAACGAGTAAAGAGACTTGCCGGTAACGAGATTGAACTAGGTATTGGAATACCGACGATCGAATCTCGGGCAAGTAACATACGATGACAAAGGGAACAACTATGTTGTTATGCGGTCTGACCGATAAAGATCTTCGTAGAATATGTAGGAGCCAATATGGGCATCTAGGTCCGCTATTGGTTATTGACCGGAGACATGTCTCGGTCATGTCTACATTGTTCTCGAACCCGTAGGGTCCGCACGCTTAAGGTTACGATGACAGTTATATTATGAGTTTATGCATTTTGATGTACCGAAGGTTGTTCGGAGTCCCGGATGTGATCACGGACATGACGGGAGTCTCGAAATGGTCGAGACATAAAGATTGATATATTGGAAGCCTATATTTGGACATCGGAAGTGTTCCGGGTGAAATCGGGATTTTACCGGAGTACCGGGGGGTTACCGGAACCCCCCGGGAGCCTATATGGGCCTTAATGGGCTTAGTGGAAAAGAGAAGGGGGCCAAGGCCGCGCCCCTCCCCCCTAGTCAATAGGACAAGGAGAGAGCGTGGCCCTCTCCCTCTCCTCTCTTTCCCCCTCAGAATCCTATTCCAACTAGGATTGGGGGAGAAGTCCTACTCCCGGAGGGAGTAGGACTCCTCCTGCGCGCCCCTCTGGCCGGCCAGGCCTCCCCCCTCTAGTCCTTTATATAAGGAGGCAGGGCACCCTAGAGACACACAAGTTTGATCCACGTGATCTATTCCTTAGCCGTGTCCTCGCCACCATAGTCCTTGATAATACTGTAGCGGAGTTTAGGCGAAGCCCTGCTGCTGTGGCATCAAGATCGTCACCACGCCGTCGTGCTGACGGACTCTTCCCCGACACTTTGCTGATCGGAGTCCGGGGATCGTCATCGAGCTGAACGTGTGCTCGAACTCGGAGGTGCCGTAGTTTCGGTGCTTGATCGGTTCGGATCGTGAAGACGTACGACTACTTCCATCAACGTTGCGTCAACGCTTCCGTAGTCGTCTACGTGGTATGTAGATCACACTCTCCCTCTCGTTGCTATGCATCACATGATCTTGCGTGTGCGTAGGAAATTTTTTGAAATTACTACGGAAACCCAACACCGTGAACAACCAAAAATGGAAAATCAATATGATGGTACTATATTTGTAATGTTAATAAATTCCTATTGACCACGTGTTGTAAAAACATTCGTTGCATTTTCATTAGAGATGATAAAAAATGATGGCCATTTCTAGCAAGAATGAAAGTCCTTCCATGGTCTTACTTCCAAAGTTTTGATATGTTTGAATTAGGCAACATTTTAAATTGTGTATAATGCACATACGTAGAATTATCATAGTAGTGAAGGTCAACCTGAAATGTAGTTAATGTACTTTTGACCAGAAATTTGCGCAATTTTCACCACTGTAGACTCAATTTTCTTATTGAACACGTCGAAGTTAGAGTCTTATGTAACCATCAAACCAGTTTTCTATCATTTTTCCTATTTTAGAAATAGGATACATATCTGTTTAATCTAGCAAAACTTATCAATGCCAAAAATGTTGTCTATGATGCAAAGAGAGGATACACAGAATAAAAATGTACTGTATAGGCTTAAAAATAATATTGACATCGTTCGACAAATGAAGACATGATACCCTCACATTTGCGAGGACCACCTTTTCAAGTAAGGGAGATCTCGGCCTCGAAGCAAGTTGGTAACGCGTCATGGCGGCGGATGTGCGTCCTCGTCAGATGAGGCTGCGATTCCCGTGCCGTCTGAAGCATACACGACGAAGTCCTCAAAAGTGGCACCGTGGGCTAGGGCGTGGGTGGCAGCGACATCGCGGAAACGGGAATGTGGGTAGTGGCAGCTGTTGGGGCAGGCAAGGAGGGGTGGTGGCACTTGTGCTGGTCTAGGGCATGTAATTTTACGAGGTTGGTTCAACGACAAAAAAAGTTGGAGTGGGAAGGAGGGAGATGTGTTTTTTTTGTTATTGTCAATAAAGAATAAATAAAAACAAAAATGTGGCCCTCGCAAATGCGAGGGCGTCTCTTTAGTTGAAAACTCAAAAAGTTATGTTCAAAGTGCATAGTGTTTGAGAATTAAATTTATGTTTTATGGATGTTCACATTATATTGCACGAAATAATACGCCCTATTACAACTGCAAATATTATGCTTATGAAAATATCACACCTACATAATAACATATTTATCTTTTTATTTTCGGGCAAATTATTATTATACTTATTTAAGAGAACTCTATTAGTGAGCATATGTGTTCCTTATACATATTGTTAGATCCAACATAATTTTCGAGGGGTAGCCTGCAATCTTTATGTGGCACTAGATTGATTTGTGAACACTCATGTCGTCGTTCATTGGTATTACGTGTATCTGTATTTTGTGATTGAAATAATGATCAAGAGTCTAGCGATGCAATTGTCGTATGATGTTATGTATCCTTTCAATTATTTTCTCATTACTAGATTAGAGAACAGAAAATCGGAATGTTATTCCAATTTTACTTCTTATAATCAGTTCCTCCACGAACTACTCTACCCGTTAGCTGCCTGGAGATATGGTTTAATTCCATGCATGGATATGATATTATGCAGAACCAATGATGCCTTAGTACAAATGGCCGAACACATTACTTTGATCGTAAATTAACACCTAGTATCTCGTATTACATAGAGGTGTCATATTAAAAATCATAGTACATTCATGTCAATCTAAAATTATTTCATAGACATAAAAGGACCAGTTCCATGTTTGCTTCCTTTTGCCATATATATCTGATGCGTACACATGGGAATAGCAATATTTAAGTTCTATTCCGTGAAGCTATCTTGAATGCTCACCACTATATAAAAGAAGAAAGTATGATTTAGTTCAGTTATTATTTAAATGTTGTGCCTATTAGGATTGCTAGAATTGATTACGATCTACCATCTCTTACGTATACTAGTATACCATATGCAAGTATGGATTTAATTATGTCATTGATAAGCAATTATACTTGTTTGCAACCTAAACTCAAGGATGTTACTCCCTCGGTCCTTTTTACTCTGCATATTAGTTTCTGAAGTCAATCTCATCCAACTTTGACCAAGTTTATACAAAAAATTATTAACATTCACATAACAACACATTTATTATTAGATCCATCTCAGAATATATTTTCATATTATATTTATTAGATGTTATAGATGTTAATATTTTCTAATATAAATTTGGTCAAACTTAGCAAACTTTGAACTTCAGACAAAGCTAATGTGCGGAGTAAAAAGGACCGGAGGGAGTACTAAAAAAGGAAGATGCACTAGTAGAAAACAGGGCTATGGTCCAGGCCGGCTCAGCCCATTAGTCCCGGTTCAGTCTAGAACCGGGACCAATGTGGGCATTGGTCCCGGTTCGTGAGCCCAGGGGGCCGGCCGGGCCACGTGGGCCATTGGTCCCGGTTCGTCTGGACCTTTTGGTCCCGGTTGGTGGGACGAACCGGGACCAATGGGCCTCGCTCCTGGCCCACCACCATTGGTCCCGGTTGGTGGCTTGAACCGGGACCAAAGGCTTCCCTTTAGTCCCGGTTCATGTCATCAACCGGGACCAATGAGGTGCCTATATATACCCCCTCGCGCAAGAGCAGAGCACAGTGCTTTGTTTTTTCTGGCCGAGGGGGAGAGGGCTTTGTGGTGCTCTAGCTCACCTCCTATGCACATGAGGTGTTCGATGGAATGCCCGAGCCACACTACTTAAGCTTTATCCTCTCGAAGCTCGACCTCCAAGCTCCATTTTCCTCGAGATTTGTCTAGATTTAGCGGTCCGTCGCGCCCCGTCCCCGTCTTCACCGCCGTCGATCACCCGCGCCGATCTCATCACCGACACCACCGTGGTGAGCCTCTTGTTCTTATCTTCTTTCTGAAAGGAAAAATATCCTTACTTGTATGTTTAGATAGATACTTCTATCATTTTCTTACATTTATTATTGCATCTTATATAGTGCAATGGTTTTGGTATCCGCCCCGTCGGCCCTCGTCCTGTCTATGATTCGGATTTGGTATGTATATTATCTTTATAACTATTGGTTCATTTATTGTTTATGAAAATTATGCCGACCAACGTGACATAGATTTTATTTATCTAGGATGTATGTGAATCGGAAATGCCAACCGACCCTATTGTCGAGAGGTTAAATTTAGTTGAAGAAGAAAACAATTTGTTGAAGGAAAAAATAAAAAAAATTGAGGAGGAGAAGATGATATTGGAGTTGCATGTTGCGGATGTCGTCGATGATCACAAGATCAAGATGGATGCAATGCGCTTGAAGATTAGAAAGATTAGAAAATATGCCATTCATACCGAGGCTTGGTATCATTATGCCGTTGGATCAATTGTTACCTTGGTTGCGATTATGATCGCATTTGTTTTCGCATTGAAATGTTTTACATAGTTTCAATGTATGGTTTAATTAATTAGATGCTCTGGAGAGCTATATGTTGTTAGATGAGAACTATGTATGCACTTTGGTTTTAATGTGATGATGAACTTCTATTAATTTGGACACTTAATTATATATAATGCACGCAGATGAACCGGCAATGGATGTACGTGACAGACACACCCGCGAGTACATTAAGGGCGTGCATGAGTTTCTCGATGCGGCTGAGGCAAACAAGCAGAAATGGTTTTATGTGTTGTCCATGCACTGAATGTGGGAATACGAGGTCTTACTCTAACCGGAAAATCCTTCACTCCCACCTGCTTTACAAGGGTTTCATGCCACACTATAATGTTTGGACGAGGACGGAGAAATAGGGGTTATGATGGAAGACGGCGAAGAAGAAGAGTACGATGACACTATGTGCCCCCTGAATACGGTGATGCTGCAACGGGGGGAGCTGGTGAAGATCAAGAGGAACCAGACGATGTGCCCAATGATGCTGCCACGGGTGAAGCTGCTGAAGATCAAGAGGAACCAGACGATGTGCCTGATGATGATGATCTCCGTCGGGTCATTGTCGATGCAAGGACGCAATGCATTAGTCAAAAGGAGAAGCTGAAGTTCGATCTATGTTAGAGGATCACAAAAAAGGGTTATACCCCAATTGCGAAGATGGCAACACAAAGCTCGGTACCGTACTGGAATTGCTGCAGTGGAAGGCAGAGAATGTTGTGGCTGACAAAGGATTTGAGAAGCTACTGAAAATATTGAAGAAGAAGCTTCCAAAGGATAACGAATTGCCCGACAGTACATACGCAGCAAAGAAGGTCGTATGCCCTCTAGGATTGGAGGTGGAGAAGATACATGCATGCCCTAATGACTGCATCCTCTACCGCGGTGCATACAAGGATCTGAACGCAATGCCCGGTATGCGGTGCGTTGCGGTATAAGATCAGACGAGATGACCCTGGTGATGTTGACGGCGAGCCCCTCAGGAAGAGGGTTCCTGCGAAGGTGATGTGGTATGCTCCTATAATACCACGGTTGAAACGTCTGTTCAGAAACGAAGAGCATGCCAAGTTGATGCGATGGCACAGTGAGAACCGAAAGAAAGATGGGAAGTTGAGAGCACCCGCTGACGGGTCGCAGTGGAGAAAAATCGAGAGAAAGTACTGGGATGAGTTTGCAAAGGACCCAAGGAATGTATGGTTTGCTTTAAGCGCGGATGGCATTAATCCTTTCGGGGAGCAGAGCAGCAATCACAACACCTGGCCCGTGACTCTATGTATGTATAACCTTCCTCCTTGGATGTGCATGAAGCGGAAGTTCATTATGATGCCAGTTCTCATCCAAGGCCCTAAGCAACCCGGCAACGAAATTGATGTGTACCTAAGGCCATTCGTTGAAGAACTTTTACAGCTGTGGAGTGGAAACGGTGTACGTACGTGGGATGAGCACAGACAGGAGGAATTTAACCTTAAGGCATTGCTGTTCGTGACCATCAACGATTGGCCCGCTCTCAGTAACCTTTCAGGACAGACAAACAAAGGATACCACGCATGCACGCACTGTTTAGATGACACTGAAAGTATATACCTGGACAAATGCAGGAAGAATGTGTACCTGGGCCATCGTCGATTTCTTCCGACCAACCATCAATGTCGAAAGAAAGGCAAGCATTTCAAAGGCGAGGCAGATCACCGGAAGAAGCCCGCCATGCGCACCGGTGATCACGTGCTTGCTATGGTCAATGATTTACACTACGTAATCTTTGGAAAGGGTCCCGGTGGACTAGCTGTTCCGAATGACGCTGAGGGACACGCACCCATGTGGAAGAAGAAATCTATATTTTGGGACCTACCCTACTGGAAAGACCTAGAGGTCCGCTCCTCAATCGACGTGATGCACGTGACGAAGAACCTTTGCGTGAACCTGCTAGGCTTCTTGGGCGTGTATGGGAAGACAAAAGATACACCTGAGGCACGAGAGGACCTGCAACGTTTGCACAAAAAAGATGGCATGCCTCCGAAGCAGTATAAAGGTCCTGCCAGCTACGCTCTTTGAAAGTGCAACTACCCTAGGTGGTTTTGGTAATTCATAACAACATATAGCTCATTGAGCTAATACTATTCCAAGATGAATTATTTCAGGAAAGCTCAATGATTGGCATGGCATGGATGTGAAAGTGGAACCCTCAAAATGCTAAGGACAAAAGTTTGGCTCAAGCTCAAAAGCTCAAGACTCTTCATTTTATATTTTAGTGATCCAAGATCACATTGAGTCTTTAGGAAAAGCCAATACTATCAAGGAGGGATGAGGTGTTGCTTAATGAGCCTCTTGCTTCATGTGCTTAGTGATATGCTCCAAAACCCTAACTACTTTCCATATCCACATATGACCTAAACCCTAAGCCAAACTCGGTCCTACTAATTCTTCCTATCCGGCACCATCGAGTTTCACTAGTCATTAACCACTGCCAAACCCTAGCAATTCGGTCCTACCGATAAGGATCTCGATCTCACCGAGATGGGGTTGCAAACTCTCTGTTTCCCTTTCGTAACTTTTCGGTCCACCGAAAGAGCGAATCGGTCCCACCGAGATTGCAATGTAAACTCAGTGTTTCCCCTTTGTAACTTTTCGGTCTCACCGAGTTCCACTCGGTCTCACCGAAAGAGCAAATCGGTCCCACCGAGTTTGCCTGACCAACTCTCTGGTTAGCTAATTACCAAATTCGGTCTCACCGAGTTTGTGTAATCGGTCTCACCGAGATTACGTTATGCCCAAACCCTAACCATATCGGTCCTACCGAGTTGCATGTCTCCCACCGAAATTCTAACGGTCCACTAGGTTTTACTTTTCGGTCCGACCGAGTTTGTTGATTCGGTCCCACGAGATTGGTAAAATTGTGTTGTACGGTTGGATTTTGTGTGGAGGCTATATATACCCTCCACCTCCTTCTCATTCAGAAGGAGCCATTAGAACACATACACCTTCAACTCATATGTTCTGGAGAGAACCACCTACTCATGTGTTGAGACCAAGATTCCATTCCTACCATATGATCTTGATCTCTAGCTTCCCAAGTTTGCTTTCCACTCAATCTTCTTTCCAACCAATCCATCCTATGAGAGAGAGTTGAGTGTTGGGGAGACTATCATTTGAAGCACAAGAGCAAGGAGTTCATTACCTACACACCATTTGTTACTTCTTGGAGAGTGGTGTCTCCTAAGATTGGCTAGGTGTCACTTGGGAGCCTCCGACAAGATTGTGGAGTTGAACCAAGGAGTTTGTAAGGGCAAGGAGATCGCCTACTTCGTGAAGATCTACCGCTAGTGAGGCAAGTCCTTCGTGGGCGATGGCCATGGTGGGATAGACAAGGTTGCTTCTTCGTGGACCCTTTGTGGGTGGTTGCTTCTTCGTGGACCCTTCGTGGGTGGAGCCCTGTGTGGACTCGCGCAACCGTTACCCTTGGGTGGAGCCCTGTGTGGACTCGCGCAACCGTTACCCTTCGTGGGTTGAAGTCTCCATCAACGTGGATGTAGGATAGCACCACCTATCCGAACCACGGGAAAAACATCCGTGTCTCCAATTGCGTTTGAATTCTCCAAACCCTTCCCTTTACATTCTTGCAAGTTGCATGCTTTACTTTCCGCTGCCTATATACTCTTTGCATGCTTGCTTGAATTATGTGATGATTGCTTGACTTGTCCTAAAATAGCTAAAATCTGCCAAGAACTAAAATTGGGAAAAGGTTAAGTTTTTATTTGGTCAAGTAGTCTAATCACCCCCTCTAGACATACTTTCGATCCTACAAGTGGTATCAGAGCTTTGGTCTCCATTTGCTTTGATCTCCATAGCTTTTGGTGGTCATAGCCTTGGTTTCACAACCTAGGAGAGTATGGCGTCTAGCGAGGGAAATTATCACCGTAGAGGTCCTTACTTTGATGGTACTAATTTTGCTAGTTGGAAGCATAAAATGAAAATGCATATTCTTGGACATAACCCCGCCGTTTGGGCTATTGTGTGTGTTGGTTTGCAAGGTGACTTCTTTGATGGGAGAGAACCAAACCGTGAAGCTACCGCGGATGAGTTGAAGATGTTGCAATACAATGCTCAAGCTTGTGATATTCTCTTCAACGGATTGTGCCCCGAAGAATTCAACAAAATCAGCCGCCTTGAGAATGCAAAGGAAATTTGGGACACTTTGATTGATATGCACGAAGGTACCGACTCCGTCAAGGAATCCAAGTTGGATGTGCTTCAAAGCCAACTTGACAAGTTCAAGATGAAGGATGGTGAAGGTGTCGCGAAATGTACTCTAGGCTTGCTCTCATCACAAATTGAGATTTGCCGGCTTAGGAAGTGAAGAGATGACCGATAGATTTCATCATCAAGAAGATCCTAAGAGCCTTGGATGGGAAATATGATACCATGTGCACATTAATCCAAATGATGCCTAATTACAAAGATCTCAAGCCAACGGAAGTAATTGGAAGGATTGTTGCTCATGAGATGTCACTCAAGGATAAAGAGGAACTTCACAATAAATCAAGTGGTGCCTACAAAGCGTCATGTGAAGTCCCCACATCATCAAGTGAGAAACAAAACTTCAATGAAGAATTGAGCTTAATGGTGAAGAACTTCAACAAGTTCTACAAGAGTAGAAGCAAAGATAGAAGCTTCAAGTCAAGGTCCTACAATGATAAAAGATCTTCTAGTCGAGAGCGAAACTGCTACAGTTGTGGAAGACCCGGACACTATTCCAATGAGTGTACGGCTCCCTACAAGAGAAGAGAAGATTCTCCAAAAAGAAGAAGCAAAGAATTACCACCAAGAGAGAGAAGGAGTAGAGATGATCGTTATGAACGGAGATACTCACAGAGAAGCAAAAAAAAAAAAAAAAAAAAAAAAAAAAAAAAAAAAAAAAAAAAAAAGAAAAAAAAAAAAAAAAAAAAAAAAAAAAAAAAAAAAAAAAAAAAAAAAAAAAAAAAAAAAAACAAAAAAAAAGAAAAAAAAAAAAAAAAAAAAAAAAAAGATTCGGAAAGGAAGGAAAAATCATCAAGGAGCTACACAAACGAAGACATCAAGCTATGTTGGTGGAATGGTATTCCGGCTCCGACTCCGACAGCCACTCCGAGAAAGTTATCACTCCCGACTCCGAAGATACTCAAGATGAAGGTGTTGCCGGTCTAGCACTTGTGTCAACCAACTCCTACGACATATTTGATTCACCAAATGAAGAATTGGAAGATGCTTCATGGCCAAAGGTCCTAAGGTAACACACCCCGAGGTATGTTGATTTTAATAGTGATGAGGATGACTTGTTAGGTGATGATGATTTGCTTATTGACAACTCTAGTGATGAGTACTATGATGAAACGTCAATTAATCATGCTAATCAAGATAAAACGAATGACAGTGATAAGGAGAAGATTGAGGCTCTAACTAAAGAACTAAACACTCTTAAGTTAGCTCATGAAACTATCTTCGAAGATCATCAAGAACTTTTAAGAGCTCATGAGAAATTACGCTTTGAAAAGCTCAATCTTGAGCAAGAGCATGAGTTCTTAAAAGCAATCAATGATGATCTCCGCAAGAAAAGTTCTTCTTACATTGCCAAGCGTTTACTCTTATCCACTTACATGCCTCAAGTCAAGTCTAGTAACAAGAACAAGAAAGATTCTTCCTCTAGTAGTAACAATGATCATGCTAAATCCAATATTGTTGCTTCTAGTAGTTCTCTTGATTCCACTAATGATTCTCTTAGCCAAGTTACACTTGAGCAAGAAAATAGCTTATTGAAGGGGATTATAGAGAAAGGAGTATACAAAAGCCTTGCCGGAAGTAAGCAATTCGAGGAAATTGTGCGCAAGCAAGGGATGCACCGGAAGAATCAAGGTGTTGGTTTTGAGTGAAAGTTCAATGCCAATGGAGTTGAGTGGGAAGAAGATCAATACCCCAAGACAAAGTTTGTTCCTCAACAAGAGAAGTATGATACTTCTTTCAAGGGGACACAAGCTCAAGATGATCTTCCACCACAAGACTACAAGCAAAAAGGCAAGGACAAGCTTCAAGAGGAAATTGATGCATTTGAAGAAGCTCCTAACACCTTAGTCAAGTGGATTCCCAAGACTACTTCAAGTTCCACTTCATCAAGTACGACTACAACTCCAAGGATTCCCATCAAGATGGTGTGGATCCAAAAGAAGAAGAACTAGAGAGTTCTTGAGGGTGACTCCGCCAACATACTTCACTCTTATCATTTTGGCAAGAACAAGTGCAATCAACTTCCACATCCTGCACTAGTTCAAGGAGTCACAAACCCTCTTGTTGGTAAGACAAGGGACAAGGTAACCTAAAAGTTTTCATGGACATCATCTTGTGTGTGCATCACTCTATGTCTATGGATATCCTTGTTTGTTCCTTGTGGGACTAACCCATGTAGGTATTGAAAGTGCAATTCACTCAAATGGATAGCTCCAAGTGATCTACATCAACATTGAGCATCCACATCTTCAACATCTACATGAAGTCATCATCGACAAAACCCAAGGTTAGTTCATCCCTCTTAGGGATATCACATCTAGGGGGAGCTTTACTCTAAGACTTGAGCTAAAGCAACTCTAAAGATGTGAACACAACAATGCTTTATGTAAAAGTGGTAACCCCACTTGAGCTTAAACGATGAGTATGACCTACGATCAAGTGTTCTCATGACTCCTAAGTCAATATACTCATATATAGATGACCTTAGTCATCGCAAATTGCTTGATAGATGCTAGAATTGGTTGTGCATGCCTTCACATATTTCATTTGCCATCTTATTGTGTGAGCATGCTGGTTGCATATTTTACTCATTCGAGGACATCCACTTGTTGTTTTGATTTGGTTTTATTTCCTTTGCCAAGTGGAATGGAACAAGAATGCCTAAGAACCTCCTCTTAGCTATCTATGCTTTTCTCGTCTCAAACTCTATTTCATGCTGCATCACAAAATTTGATCAAGTCAGATTCGAACACTCTTGTGTGAGAGCGCTCGGAGTCCCCGATTTCGTCATTAGACTTTAAACTTCCAAACCTCTTTATGAATTTTGGTCTGGACCGATACCCCACTTTCGGTCTACCGAGTTCATTAAGTTGATCTAGGTTTTCGATCTCGGTGCAACCGATTTGAACTTTTCGGTCACACCGAGTTGCAATAACTGCACACAGTTTTGCATCTCGGTGCCACCGAGTTGTTCCACTCGGTCACACCGACAGGGTCGGGCTATATATAGTGACGGGCAAAATTTTGGAAATTTCTCCGAAACCTCTTCGCCCGCGCATAGCTCGCTCTGCCTCCTGGGTCTCCGGATCGTTCCTCCTCGCCGCCAGCAGCCTCCAGTCGCTGGTCTCCGTCGCCGTCAACGGGAATTCTGCCCCGCTGTTGCCGCCGTAGCGAGTCTCCGCCGAACTAGGGTATGGACTCGATCTTTGTGCTATTCTCCAATCCGATTCCTAGCACATTGTGATCATCATGATTCTTGCCACGTTTGATAAACTCCTATCCAGTCAATGAACTCGTAGATTAGGTTTAATTCGAAAATTTTAGGGTTAGGTTTCCGCCGAAACCATCTCGGACCCACCGAGTTGAAAAACTCGGTCCCACCGATCTGGCTTATGCCATTGCACAAGTGAAACTCGGTCTGACGAGAGTCACTTATCAGTGCGACCGATTTTGGAACTCTGTGAAACCCTAGCAGTCTCGGTGCCACCGAACTGTAACTCGGTCTGACCGAGTTCACTAGTTCTGGTGCCAAAACTGCTTCGGTGCGTCACCGAGTTTGAAATCGGTAGATCCGAGATGATTTCAGTGGGAAACTAAAACTAAGTTTTTGAAATTCTTTTGCAAAAATCTCTGCTTTTTGTGATGCTCATCCACTCTATCTCATCCTAATCTATTCACAGGGTCAGCAGTCAGTTTGCAACATGTCTGATCAAAGTGATAGCCAGAATTTCTGAGCAGCAAGTGTGTGATGAGTGAGAGGGCACTAGCCCCTCAAGTTCTTCAGATGATGGCAGCAGGAGCACCCCCAGCAATCTGCCTAAGGCTGCCACACGTCAAAGGAAGAAAAGAACTTCTGATTCTGAAGATGAGGACTATGTGGCAGAGGAAGAGGCCACATCAAAAAGAGTTGAGCCAGCTCAAGGCACAAAGCCAGGGCTGAAAGTCAAAAGGCCAGCAGGCAGGCAGCCCATGTCAAAGGCTAGAGCTTCAACTGAGAAGCCTGCACCTGCTCCCATTGAGCCCATTGCTGCTGAGGGCAAAAAGAGGAAAGAGAGGGTGAAGAAGACTGTGGCTAGAGTCCTTGGCAAGGCCTCCATCATGGATGAGGAGGAAGAAGAAGAGGTTGCTGCACCAGCACCAAGGCAGCCACTTATGGGAGATGCCATAAGGTCAGGGCAACTGCAATCCAAGCCCAAGGGAAGCACCCAAGGCATGCATCTAAGCCTAAGAGTGCACCCAAAGAGAAACACAAGAAGCATACCAGCCACTGAGAAGAACAAGGCCCCAGTGCCTGAAGCTACAGAGGAAGAGGATGAAGAGCAAGTTCTCAGAAAGCTCAAGCCCAAGATCCCAGACCACAATGATGCTCATCCTGTGGCTGAGGACATGAAGCTCAGGAGAGACTCAGGGCCTGAGGAAGTGGAGAGAAGCAGATCCGTATGCTTCAAGGAGAGGACTGCAGTGGACTACATGTTTCACACCAAGGAGCAGCAGGATTTCTATGAGACAGTTTTGCTTGACAAGAAGCCAATCATTTGTGACATGAGATGGGTCGACTGGACCTACATGAAGGAAATGAAGAGTACTACCCCGGAGTGTATGACAGCTTCAGTGTGTGTGGAGTTGCAGACTTTGTTGGGCAGAAGCTCACAAAGTGGAACGGGAGCTAATCATGCAATTCTACTCCACAGCACACTTCTACCCGGATGGGCAGGATCACATGGATGTCTGAAGGTACAAGGTACCAATCCAACGTTGAGGAATGGGCGAAGTTGATCAATGCCCCAGAGGAGCAAGCAGATGACTTGCACATTTATGCCAAGAAGAAAATGGATCACACTCAATGTCCAACATGTACAAGGAGATCCCGAATGAAGCACTTGACACTTCAAGTTTGGCTCAGTGCATTATTCTCTCAGGACTGCCTACTATCAATTGGATACTAAGGCACACTCTGCCCTAAGTCTGGAGATCACAAGATGATCAGAGGTCACGCGATCAACTTGCTTCATGTCTTTGACGTGCCTCAGAAATTCAAGGTCATGAGCCTCTGATATGGAAACAATCAAGAGGACTGCAGCAGACCAGAAGAGGAGTTGTGGGTATGCCCCACAGATTCAGGAGCTCATCAACTCCAAGATGGGCACGGGCGTATATTTATTGGATAAGGAACACCTGCCCATCCGTCCAGATTTTGAAGATAATCAAGTTGTTATGACTGAGAATGAACCATCATCTGCCCATGCACAAGCTCAGAAGGAGAAGGCGAAGAAGGAGAAAGCTGCCAGGATGCCTACTCAAGCGGAGGCATCTGATTACTTCCTGAAAACCAAACAAGAGCAGCTTGGTTACCTGATTGCGTCCACCCTGCGGATTGAGCAAGGACTAGCCACCCTGACTCAGAACCAGGCAAGCTTAGAGAGGATCATGGAACAAGGTTCTATGACTTGGACGTCAAGGTGACAGAGATACAGACTGCCGTGGAGCAGCTCCAGGATGACATGAACGAGAGGAGAGGCAGGACTACGACTGATGCCTTTGCCAGGGTGCCACGAGGTCCGAGGTCGTCTGCACTGTGCCAGTTGCTGACACCAGAGCCAACGTCTGCACCAGCTACAGCCTCAGTTCCACCAGCTCCAGCATCCACTTCAGCCTCAACTCCTACCACATCTACTGAAGGCTTCGTCCTTGGCGTGCTCCGGACTCCACCACCACCTGAAGATCAAGCCTGAGCGTCGATCTAGTATGCATTTTCTAGGAACTTTTTGGTAACTTGTTGCCAAAGGGGGAGAAAATGTATAGATCATAGGCTTCGAGAGAGAGTGTTGCTTTTCTCTCTTGCTTTATTTGGTGGTTTTTCGAACTTTGTTTGCTTGTGTGTGAGATACTACGTCCTTATGTCTTGTGAGACATCGATGATCATGTGTTTGATCATAAGCTACACTTAATGTTTGCTTAATGCTTGCTTAAATATTATCATTCTATCTATCGTTTGTGATCATTCACTATTCTTGGTGATGAGTGCATGTATTTCAATTTATCATTTTTGAGCGCTCCACCAAGATGTATGTGACATGGAAGAGTAACCCATAATTCTAACTCTTTGTGCATTTGCAGTCCAAAGCAAATTTTAAATATGCACAAATTTAGGGGGAGCTCTTACTTATCACATACTTCTCAAAGCGACGATATATATTCATGCTTATTATCATTTGTCGAAGCTTTGATCTATATGTTGTCATCAATTACCAAAAAGGGGGAGATTGAAAGTGCAACTATCCCTAGGTGGTTTTGGTAATTCATAACAACATATAGCTCATTGAGCTAATGCTATTCCAAGATGATTATTTCAGGAAAGCTCAATGATTGGCATGGCATGGATGTGAAAGTGGAACCCTCAAAATGCTAAGGACAAAGAATTGGCTCAAGCTCAAAGTATCAAGACTCTTCATTTTATATTTTAGTGATCCAAGATCACATTGAGTCTTTAGGAAAAGCCAATACTATCAAGGAGGGATGAGGTGTTGCTTAATGAGCCTCTTGCTTTATGTGCTTAGTGATATGCTCCAAAATCCTCAACCACTTTTCCATAGCCACAAATGACCTAAACCCTAAGCCAAACTCGGTCATACCGATTCTTCAATCCGGCGCCACCGAGTTTCACTTGTCATTTGCCACTGCCAAACCCTAGCAATTCGGTCCTACCGATAAGGATCTCGGTCTCACCGAGATGGGTTGCAAACTCTCTGTTTCCCTTTCGTAACTTTTCGGTCTCACCGAAAGAGCGAATCGGTCCCACCGAGAATGCAATGTAAACTCTCTGTTTCCTTCTTGTAACTTTTCGGTCTCACCGAAAGAGCGAGTCGGTCCCACCGAGTTTACCTGACCAACTCTCTGGTTAGCTAATTGCCAAACTCGGTCTCACCGAGTTTGTGCAATCGGTCTCACCGAGATTACGTTATGCCCAAACCCTAACCGAATCGGTCTCACCGAGTTGCATGTCAGTCCCACCGAAATTCCTAATGGTCACTAGGTTTACTATTTCGGTCCGACCGAGTTTTCTGATTCGGTCCCACCGAGGTTGGTAAATTGAGTGTAATGGTTGGATTTTGTGTGGAGGCTATAAATACCCCTCCACCTCCACTTCATTTGTGGAGAGAGCAATCAGAACCTATACACCATTCCAACTCATGTTCTGAGAGAGAACCACCTACTCATGTGTTGAGACCAAGATATTCCATTCAAACCATATGAATCTTGATCTCTAGCCTTCCCCAAGTTGCTTTCCACTCAAATCTTCTTTCCACCAGATCCAAATACTATGAGAGAGAGTTGAGTGTTGGGGAGACTATCATTTGCAGCACAAGAGCAAGGAGTTCATCATCAACACACCATTTGTTACTTCTTGGAGAGTGGTGTCTCCTAGATTGGCTAGGTGTCACTTGGGAGCCTCCGACAAGATTGTGGAGTTGAACCAAGGAGTTTGTAAGGGCAAGGAGATCGCCTACTTCGTGAAGATCTACCGCTAGTGAGGCAAGTCCTTCGTGGGCGATGGCCATGGTGGGATAGACAAGGTTGCTTCTTCGTGGACCCTTCGTGGGTGGAGCCCTCCGTGGACTCGCGCAACCGTTACCCTTCGTGGGTTGAAGTCTCCATCAACGTGGATGTAGGATAGCACCACCTATCCGAACCACGGGAAAAACATCCGTGTCTCCAATTGCGTTTGAATTCTCCAAACCCTTCCCTTTACATTCTTGCAAGTTGCATGCTTTACTTTCCGCTGCCAATATACTCTTTGCATGCTTGCTTGAATTGTGTGATGATTGCTTGACTTGTCCTAAATAGCTAAAATCTGCCAAGAACTAAAATTGGGAAAAGGTTAAGTTTTTATTTGGTCAAGTAGTCTAATCACCCCCCC
Organism: Triticum urartu; assembly: GCF_003073215.2. Taxonomy (NCBI): domain Eukaryota; kingdom Viridiplantae; phylum Streptophyta; class Magnoliopsida; order Poales; family Poaceae; genus Triticum; species Triticum urartu. The sequence continues at coordinate 28,917 of NW_024115745.1, forward strand.
TCTAGACATACTTTCGATCCTACAGGACCTCCCCCTCCAGCGGGGGAAGGGAAGAAAAGGAAGGCCGCCCCAACTGGGGAGGCCGAAGGGTCCAAGAAGGGGAGAACCCTCCTCCGGACTACTCCACCAACGCCGACGACGGCGAAGAAGAGTGGCCGCCCAGGGCCAAGCCCCTGGCGAAATCGTAAGTATCCGGATACCGGAGTGATTTCATAGTATTCTTTATTGCACAGCTTTCCCTTATGTCGAATATGTTTATGCAGCCCACCCAAAGACCGGCTCGACGCGTCGTCGAGCGGCTCACTGGACTCGTCGGACGTGAACTGCTTCCGACGGCTTCCTCCCCCCGCCCTACGGACGACACCGAAGTGTTGTCCCAACAGGTTCCAATCCGGGAGGAGGTGGTCCTGGAGGCGCCGCAAGGCGACCTCCCGGACTCCAGGAGTAAAGGGGACGAAACCCCCCAGGGCTCCAAGTCCGGCCCTAGGCCGGACACCGCTCCGGAACCTTCAAAGGTTCCAGAGTCCGGGGGGGACCTCCTTCCAAGAGGAGCAAGCCCGCCGTGCCGTGACCTCCGTCCAACCGAGGCGCCGGACAATATGTTGGAGGCGCTCCAAGGCGCCTCCATCGACGAGGGGCACCGCACTATTATGAGTGCGGTGATCCAGAAGGTTCAGTCCGCCAAGAGCGGACTGACTGAAGCTTGTACAGCCTTTTAACAGGCTTTGAGGTAAGTAAAGAATGTGTAAATAATAATTACCGCATAGACAGTAGCCCCTGATGCTCTGTTTGGCGTTCGGGAAGAAAAGCCGAATAGAGGATCAAATAAAATTCGCAGGAGTCTAACAAAAAGGAGTCAATATGCGTATGTGCAGGCTTCCCTGCTGCGTCCGCCGCACTGACTGCGGAAGTGGACGTGCTAAAGCAGAACCTCGAGCGGTCCGAGCAAGAGCTCGGGCGTGCCAAGAAGCAGCTCGAGGACAATGAAGGTAAGAAATACCTTGTTTAAATAAATATATATATAAAGGTGCAATTGCAAAAAATGACAGGATTATCGTGGCTATTGTAGGGGCCACGTCTGAGGTGGCGACCCTGAAGCAAGCGCTGCTCGAGGCCGAGAAGAGGGGCCACGGAGCGCACTGAGCGAGAAAAGTATGAGGCCGAGGTTGGCAAGGTGCGGCAAGAGCTCCAGGCTCTCATGGAAAAACATGAGAGTTTGGAGCGTGACTCAAGGACGCGAGCGTCCGAGCTCGCGGCGGCTACTGAAAGTGCCAAGTCTGCCAAGGCCGAATCCCAGAAGACCCTCCAGGAGTTGGATGAGGTGAAGAAGATAGCGGCGGGTAAGGCATTCTTTATGCAAAGTAAACACATAAGCGTGAGTTACTTGTTACTTACCCGAATCCGGAGTTCTCCAGGCGCGTTCGCAGATCTTCCCCGGAGTATATCTGATGCCGCCGCATTCTATCGAGCCGAGGAGGGCAGCTCGACGGAGAAGGTGTTCTGGTCTCAGTACTGAGGCCGGACACCCCGTGCCCCTGAGCGACCAGTTGAAGCAACTGGTCGAGCTCCACAAGGCGGCCGAACAGGCCATGAAGGGCCTCATAGTTCGGCTGTGGCCTGGAGAGGCTCAGCCTGGGAGCTATTTCGGGCTGGTGCGGCGGCTGGTGGAGGCCTGTCCAAGGCTCGAAGTCATCAAGCGCTCCGTCTGCATTGAAGGTGCCCGTAGGGCCCTTGCCCGTGCGAAGGTGCACTGGGGCAAGCTGGATGCTGAGAAGCTTGTGAAGGACGGGCCACCGCCGGGGAAAGAGCATCGCAAGCCCGAGAATTATTATAAGGATGTTCTGAAGGGTGCCCGCCTTGTGGCGGATGAATGTTCTCAGGGATGTAATTTTTGAGTAAAACTCGCTCGTTTTTGTCCTGTGCGCTGAAAACTTGTTCATATGCGCTAAGCAATGCTGTTTGATTTAAAATATTACCTTCTGTGCGGCTGTTTATCAATTCTGAGAGATGGCGAGTCGTCGGCTTCTGCCCCCGTGCCGCTAGTGCTGGGGTGTTCGGGGATAAACCTGAGCGCTCTTTTTCCCATGTTTGGGTCCTTCGAGGGAGGCTCAGCCCAACAACAAGGCAATCGGACTATAATGCGTGAACACTCTCACTTAGCCATAGAATTCTATAATTTTAAATTTCGGCGAAGCCCCTGGTATTCGGAAGACCGAGTTCGGGGCGCTATCCACGCCTTGGCCGGACAGAGTCGGCTCCTCGCCCTAAGCGGCATAAGTCTTTAAGGACTCGAAAAGACCTCTCGAACAGCGACCAGCTCTCGCCTCATCATGACGGTCAGTTTTAGCTTTCTCCACTGAGGTGCTCGACCCAGCTCAACCGGGGCACAATCGCAGTGGTTCTCCTAGTGCTACCTTAGCCGATATAGCGAACGTAAGGCACCAAAACATAGGAGCCGGGCAAACCCAACTATTGACCCAAGACATGATTCGGAGCCGATGCATATAATGCTATAAGTTCGGGGTGCCGCACTTGTTAAAGTGTTCGGACTTCTCACACCATATTGAGGGGTACTGAAGCCCCTGGCGTATTTTGGCCGTACCAAAGTGTACGGGTGCAACATGTCGTTAAGGAACATATATATAAAAAAAGTAATGCAAAAATAGACAAAAGCTATGCATTGTTTATTAAAAAGAGCTGCGATCAAAGCAGAACGATACAAATAATGCGATAAGCAAAAGGTTGGACTATGTAACATGTCCGCTCCAGGGGCAAGCTGCGGAATAATGTGCGAAACAGGTATACTGCTCGTGATAGAGACCACCTGGGAGTTCCGTAATGCGGCGTGGCTTGTCTGCTTCCCTGGTTCTTGCATCGTTTGTGCGGCAATTGAACTGCCGAACAGGCCTTCCGAAGAATGGAGTCCTGAAAGTAAGAGAAAATTAAAAAATCGGCAGCCCCTGGTATGGTTTAAGCCGTGTTTTGGGCGTGCCGTGATGGTGCCCCTCCCCCTGTGCCCATGGTATCTCTAGAGCGTAGTTATGTACGCGAAGTACTGGCGTCGCCTTTTTGCGAGGGTTGGGGTTGGGGCCGCATTGCTACGCCTGCTCGGATCGTGCCAGGCGGTCTTGTTGTAGGTTACTCCGGGCGCGCTTGACGGTGTCCGGTCGTTTAGTGGCCGGACTGGAGAACTGCCTGGAGAGGCTGCTTTGTACTTCCGCTGCAAGGGCCGCCGTGTGCTCCTCCGTTCGGAGGGAGCGTTCGGTGTTTCCATTGACCGTAATTACTCCTCGAGGGCCTGGCATCTTGAGCTTAAGGTATGCGTAATGCGGTACCGCATTGAACTTAGCGAATGCGGTTCGCCCGAGCAGTGCGTGATAACCACTGCGAAACGGGACTATGTCGAAGATTAACTCCTCGCTTCGGAAATTATCCGGAGATCCGAAGACCACTTCAAGTGTGACTGAGCCTGTATAGTTGGCCTCTACACCTGGTATTACGCTAAATCGTTTTGGTGGGCTTAATCCTCGAGGGATCTATGCCCATTTTCCGCACTGATATCCTGGTAAAGCAGGTTCAGGCTGCTGCTGGCCGTCCATAAGGACTCTAGTGAGATGAAATCCGTCAATAATTGGGTCTAGAACCAATGCGGGAAGCCGCCGTGACGGGTGGGTGGTCCCGATGAAAGGTGATCGGGCAACCATGGGTTGAACTTTGGGGCGACTGGCTCTATCCGCGTATACGTCCCTTAACGCGCGCTTCCGCTCCCTCTTGGGGATGTGGGTTGCGTATATCATGTTCACCGTCCACACTTGTGGGGAAAACCCTTCTGTCCCCTGTTGCTCGGCGGCCGGGGCTCCTCGTCGTCATCGCTATGCAGCCCTTGTCTTCGTTTTCGGTGTTTAACTTGCCTGCCTGCTTGAACACCCAACAATCCCTGTTGGTGTGATTGGCCGGCTTTTCGGGGGTGCCATGTATCTGGCATAAGAGGTCGAGTATTCGGTCCAAACTAGACGGGCCCCTAGGATTCCTTTTGAATGGCTTTTTCCGCTGACCGGATTTAGAGCCTCTGAATCCGGCATTAACTGTCGTATCCTCAGCATTGTCGCCGTTAATGCGGCGCTTCTGCTTGGTCCGACGTGACTTGCCACTACTGTCCCTGGTGTCCGAATTACTAGGGTTCTTGGGTATATTGTTGCTACGAGCAAGCCAGCTGTCTTCTCCCGCGCAAAAGCGGGTCATGAGTGTCGTGAGTGCTGCCATAGATTTCGGCTTTTCCTGTCCAAGGTGCCGGGCCAGCCACGTGTCACGGATATTGTGTTTGAAGGCTGCTAGGGCCTCAGCGTCCGGACAGTCGACTATTTGATTTTTCTTTGTTAGGAACCGTGTCCAGAATTGCCTGGCCGATTCCTCTGGCTGCTGAATTACGTGACTTAGGTCATCGGCGTCTGGGGGTCGCACATAAGTGCCCTGGAAATTGTCGAGGAATGCGGCTTCCAGGTCCTCCCAACAACTGATTGATCCTGTTGGCAAGCTGTTAAGCCAATGCCGAGCTGGTCCTTTAAGCTTGAGTGGGAGGTATTTGATGGCGTGAGATCATCGCCGCGGGCCATGTGGATATGAAGGAGATAATCCTCGATCCATACCGCAGGATCTGTTGTGCCTATCTCCTCTCTT
>NW_024115746.1:0-66904 GCF_003073215.2 Triticum urartu
AGCAATTCTAGCAGTCTCATCATAGAAATGAATAACATGCCCATCAATATTATCAGACAAGAGAACTTTAACAATAGCAATATTAGGTTCAACTTTAATTTGCTCAGGAGGTGTATAGGTTCTAATATTGCTTTTACGAACCACAGTTGAAGCTTTAGCATGATCTTTTATCCTAACAGGAAAAGGTGGTTTCTCAACATAAGCAGTAGGAACAATGGGATCATTATAAGTGACAGTCTTTTCTTCAACTTTAATAGGTGCAGCTAATTTTACTTCTATGGGAGGATGATATTTAAACCACTTCTCCCTATGGAGATCAACATGAGTAGCAAAAGATTCACAGAAAGAAGCTACTATTTCAGAGTCAAGTCCACATTTAGTGCTAAATTTATGGAAAACATCGGTATCCATAAAAGATTTAACACAATCAAACTTAGGTGTCATACCTAACTTCTTACCTTCGTCGAGGTCCCAATCTTCAGATTTGCGTTTAATTCTTTTCAATAAATCCCATTTGAATTCAATAGCCTTCATCATAAAAGAGCCAGCACAAGAAGTATCGAGCATGGTGCGATTGTTATCAGAAAGCCGAGCATATAAATTTTGAATAATTATTTATCTTGGAAGCTCATGATTGGGGCATGAATATAACATTGATTTAAGCCTCCCCCAAGCTTGAGCGATGCTTTCTCCTTCGCGAGGCCAAAAATTATATATATAATTGCGATCACGATGAACAAGATGCATAGGATAAAACTTCTGATGAAATTCCAATTTCAATCGTTTGTAGTTCCATCATCCCATATTATCACATAGCCTATACCATGTAAATGCATATCCCTTCAAAGATATAGGGATGACCGTATTCTTAATAACATCATCGGGCACACCTGCAAGCTTAAATAATCCACAAACTTCATCCACATATATTAGGTGCTCATCAGGATGCATTGTTCCGTCTCCTGCAAAAGGATTAGCTAGCAGTTTTTCTATCATACCCGAAGGAATCTCAAAGTAGACATTTTCATTTTCAGTATGTTAAATAGGTTGAGGAGCTACTCTTTGCTCTACTGGTAGGGGTTAAGATACCCCGAACAAGCCCCTCAGAGGATTACTTTCCATAGTAACAAGTGATAGTAAATTTCAGCACACTTTATAAATTTTTCCTTACCAAATTCCACCTACCAAAGGCGCTTCACTCCTCGGCAACGGCGCCAAAAAAGAGTCTTGATGACCCACAAGTATAGCGGATCTATCGTAGTCCTTTCGATAAGTAAGAGTGTCGAACACAGCGAGGAGCGGAAGGAAATGATAAGCGGTTTTCAGCAAGGTATTCTCTGCAGGCACTGAAATTATAGGTAACAGATAGTTTTGTCATAAGATAATTTGTAATGAGCAACAAGTGACAAAAGTAAATAAAGTGCAGCAAGGTGGCCCAATCCTTTTTGTAGCAAAGGACAAGCCTGGACAAACTCTTATATAGAGAAAAGCGCTCCTGAGGACACATGGGAATTATCATCAAGATAGTTTTCATCATGTTCATATGATTCGCGTTCGATACTTTGATAATTTGGTATGTGGATGGACCGGTGATTGGGTACTGCCATTACTTGGACAAGCATCCCACTTATGATTAACCTCTATTGCAAACATCCGCAACTACAATAAAAGTATTAAGGTAAACCTAACCATAGCATGAAACATATGGATCCAAATCAGCCCCTTACGAAGCAACGCATAAACTAGGGTTTAAGATTCTGTCACTCTAGCAACCCATCATCTACTTATTACTTCCCAATGCCTTCCTCTAGGCCCAAATAATGGTGAAGTGTCATGTAGTCGACGTTCACATAACACCACTAGAGGAGAGACAACATACATCTCATCAAAATATTGAACGAATACCAAATTCACATGACTACTAATAGCAAGACTTCTCCCATGTCCTCAGGAACAAACATAACTACTCACAAAGCATATTCATGTTCATAATTAGAGGGGTATTAATGTGCATATAGGATCTGAACATATGGTCTTCCACCAAGTAAACCAACTAGCATCAACTACAAGGAGTAATCAACACTACTAGCAACCCACAGGTACCAATTCTAGACTTAGAGACAAGAATTGGATACAGGAGATGAACTAGGGTTTGAGAGGAGATGGTGCTGGTGAAGATGTTGATGGAGATTGCCCTCTCCCGATGAGAGGAGCGTTGGTGATGACGATGGCGATGATTTCCCCCTCCCAGAGGGAAGTTTCCCCAGCAGAATAGCTCCGCCGGAGCCCTAGATTGGTTCCGCCAAGGTTCCACCTCGTGGCCGCGGAGTCTCGTCCCGAAAGCTAGCTTATGATTTTTTTTCTCTCATCGAAAGACTCCATATAGCAGAAGATGGGCATCGGAGGGCCACCAGGGGGGCCCACGAGGCAGGGGCACACCAAGGGGGTAGGGGGCGCCCCCACCCTCGTGGGAAGGGTGTGGCCCCCCTCCGAAACTTCTTGCGCTCAGTATTTTTTATATATTCTGGAAATGACTTCCGTGAAGTTTCGGGACTTTTGGAGCTGTGCAGAATAGGTCTCTAATATTTACTCCTTTTCCAGTCCAGAATCCCAGCTGCCGGCATTCTCCCTCTTTATGTAAACCTTGTAAAATAAGAGAGAATAGGCATAAGTATTGTGACATAATGTGTAATAACAGCCCATAATGCAACAAATATCGATATAAAAGCATGATGCAAGATGGATGTATCAAGAGACAGATCCAATCTCGGAGGGGCTCTCGCCCGTCCGCCGCCATGGAGGGCATGGACCAGAGGGGAAACGCTTCTACCATCTAGGGGGGAGGTCAAGGAAGAAGAAAAAGAAGGGGGGCTCTCTCCCCCTCTCGCCCGGTGGCGCTGGAGTGCCGCCGGGGCCATCATCGTCACCGCAATCTTCACCAACACACCAACAACTTCACCACCGTCATCACCAACTCTTCCCCCCTCTATACAGCGGTGTAACCCCTCTTTTACCCACTGTAATCTCTACTTAAACATGGTGCTCAATGAGGGAGTCCTGGACTAAGGGGTCCTCGGGCGTTCGGCCTGTTAGCCATGGGCCGGACTATTGGGCTGTGAAGATACGAAGACCGAAGACTCTACCCGTGTCCGGATGGGGCTCTCCTTGGCGTGGAAGGCAAGCTTGGCGACCAAATATGAAGATTTCCTTCTTCTGTAACCGACTTTGTGTAACCCTAGATCCCTCCGGTGTCTATATAAACCGGAGGGCTAAGTCCATAGAGAATAATCATAATCATAGTCATACAGGCTAGACTTCTAGGGTTTAGCCATTGCGATCTCGTGGTAGATCAACTCTTGTAATACTCATATTCATCAAGGTCAATCAAGCAGGAAGTAGGGTATTACCTCCATGGAGAGGGCCCGAACCTGGGTAAACACCGTGTCCCTTGTCTCCTATTACCATCGACCTTAGATGCACTGTTTGGGACCCCCTACCCGAGATCCGCCGGTTTTGACACCAATATTGCTGCTTTCATTGAGAGTTCCACTGTGCGGTAGTCAAAAGGATTGATGGCTCGCCTTGTCGTCAAGGAAAATATCACCTCCGGAGGAGCCCTGGCCCCAGGCCAAATGCTCCGGCTGGGCGGCTTCATCATGACCGCCCGTTCGGCCCTTAAGCCGATGATGGCCTCTTGAGTCATCAAAAATCGTCTCTGTGTTGATTCCGAATACGCTAAACGGATGGATCCGACGGAGTTATCGTCTTTAAACAAACTCCTAGATCGCGTTGCCACCTTGGGGGTCCCTACAGACTACAATCGGATTGGGCTTAATCCCGACCAGAGAGAAATTAAAACTCTGTCGATCACCCATCAGATAGCGGTAGTCGAGGACCAAGACAACTCTTCCTCTATATTGAGGACGAACTATGTTCGGATCTCCGATCTCAAAGAGCCAGGCACCTACCGGCAGAAAGACACGCCTTGTGCTCCGAACATAGAATCGGACGATAAGCTCAAAAAATCAATTGATATTCCGGAGCCCGAACTGCTAAGTTCGGAAGATCTTCAGACTCCGGATCCAAAATTGGGTCAGGGTTCAAACTTAAATCCACCCACCCACCCAGACATAAGCACTCTCTTGAGCATACAACAGCAGTCTCAGGAAACGGTCCACCACTTCTGGGCCAGATTCCTCCTTGTCAAAAACAAGATTAAAGATTGCCGCGATGAAGACGTGATCTCAGCATTCTGCAACAATTGCATGGATGAAGGAATCCTCAATGCCATCAACCGCCGTCGCATATTACACTTCGCTGACTTGGAAACTATCATACAGAAGTACAACGCAATGGAAAGCGCCTGGAAAACTCAGGCAGCCCATTGGGAACCATCGGTTCCCACTCAACCCCTCGTTCAGGTGAAAAGGGCACACCCTTATGGCACGCCCGAACCAATAGTAAAGAAATATAAGCCCGTTACGGGGCGCGGAACCGTTCTGGAAGGATGGCTCGATGGGCCATGCAAAATACACACAACACCGGATAACATACCAACCCATAGCCTTAGGGCATGTTGGATACTTCGGCAAGTGGCCAAGAGCGGTGAGGATATCCTCACCAGGAATACCCCAAAACAACACCACCTAGAAGACGATGACCTCAAAGTATTGACGGTCTTCGAGACATTCGCTTTAAACAATAGGCGCAAAAGGGCACTGCGTGAACTCGCCGAAGTCTGCCAAATCGCAGCAATAAACCCTTGGAACGACACGGCTATAACTTTTAATGCTGGCGACGAGCCAAAATACGGGACAGTTCGAGCACCAGCCGCCTTGGTCGTCAGCCCAATCGTGGACGGCTTTCGGCTCACCAAGGTTCTCATGGACGGCGGCAGCGGACTAAACCTCATCTATGAGGATACACTCCACAAAATGGAAATAGACAGGAGCCGCGTCGAGCAAAGCAGCACGACCTTCCGAGGAATCATTCCTAGTCGGGAGGCATGGTGTGCGGGAAAAATCACACTTGACGTGGTATTCGGCACGCCAGAGAATTATTGGTCCGAAGAGATAACCTTCCAAGTGACCCCTTTCAACAGCGGATATCACGCCCTCTTGGGGCGAGATGCATTTACAGGCTTCCAAGTTGTACCTCATTACGGATAGATGAAGCTTAAGATGCATGGGCCCAATGGCATAATCACTCTCGCCAGTGATCCGGACACATCACTCCGCGCCGAAAATAAAACCGCATCTCTAGCCCTTGAGGCATTATCTGAAGCCCTCGCGGCCGAAGAATTAACCGCACTGTGCTCCACTATGGACAGGAACGATGTGACCCTCGGCAAATGACCCAAATCCACCTCCTTCAAACCGGTAGAAGAAATAGTCAAATTCCAAGTCCATCCAACGGACCCCAAGAAGACATCATCTATTGGAGCACAACCAGACCCAACGGTTGACGCCGCGCTGCGAGAGTTCCTGCGTGAGAACTGGGATATATTCGCCTAGCACCCTTCTGATATGCCAGGAATCCCACGCAAGTTGGCTGAACACAGCCTCAATATATTGAGGGGATATAAACCGGTCAAGCAAACACTATGGCGCTTTTCCGAACCCAAAGTCAAGCTATGGGGGAGGAGCTAGCCAAGCTAATTGAGGTCGGATTCATTAGAGAAATAAAACATGCAGACTGGCTGGCAAACTTGGTGATGGTACCAAAGAAGGACAAATCCTGGCGCCTGTGCGTCGATTTCAAAGACCTCAATAAGGCTTGCCCCAAGGATCCCTTCCCGCTCCCCCACATCGATCAGATCATTGATGCTACCACATGCACTACAAAAAAAGACACATCCGTGACATTTTGGGCCGAATAAATTTTTTTCTGTCGTACATATGACACTTCTATGACGACAATTGTGACAAACCCCGGTATCATCATAGATGTGGTGGGCTCCTACTTCTATGACAAAAAATCATGACAGAAAATGGGCTTTTCGTCCTGGGCGGGCCAGAGACGCAGCTGCATGACATTCTTTGGGCCTTCCATGACGGAAAAAACCATGGTAGAAGCGAGGGCGAGGAAAATTTCGGGGAGTTCCCGGTTACAGTGGGAGGTTGGGGGGCGAGCGATGCGCGTTTCTCTCGTACATGTACGCGCGTGTGTGCGAGGCGTTGGCTCTAACTGAACCCGAGTGAGGTGTTGGGCTCTAACTGAACCCGAGCGATTGCACTGCAGGCTACGCGTTACTGAACTCGAGCGATCGATCGATGGCTGTTAACTGAACCCGATCGAGCGATTCCTTCGCTACTGCTGCTACCTGAAGCTGATCGATGCTGCCTCTGGATGAACAGTGAGCGTTGCGGGGGGGTTTTGGATGAACAATTCCCGGTGGGGGTGGATGAACAGGACCCTGTGGTGTTGCCTCTGGATGAACAGGACCCCGATTGATCGAGCCGGTTGGGGTTGGATGAACAGGACCACGTGGAGGGCTGGATGAATAGGACCACCCCGTGGAGGGCAGGATGAACAATAGACGGTGGAGGGCAGGATGAATAGTAGCCCGTGGAGGGGTGGTTGAACAGGAGCCCATGGAGAGGGCTGGTTGAACAGTAGCTGGTGGAGTAGCGCGCGGTGGAGGCTGGATGAACAGGAGCCCGTGGATGAACAGTCGCAGGTGGAGGCTGTAGGAGGTCGACGGTGGATGAACAGTAGCTCGTGGAGGCTGGAGGGGGTCGACAGTGGAGATGAACAGTATCCCGTGGAGTCCCGTTTTGCGGTACGCCACACCCCTCCCGATGAATAGGACCCCTGTTTCGACCGTAGCACTCCAACACAGGTCTGTTTCCTCCATTTTGTGGTACGCCACACCCCTCCCGATCAACAGGACCCCCGTTTCGACCGTAGGAGGTCTGTTTCCTCCGTTTTGCGGTACGCCACACCCCTCCCGATGAACAGGATCCCGTTTCGAACGTGGCCGGTCGAACACAAGGTCATTTCCTCCATTCTACGTTACGCCAGGCCTCGTTTCCATCACCTGTTCCGTCCAAGCCCTCCCGATGAACACGACGCATTCCGTTGCCTCCCCATGAACACGACGCATTCCGTTGCCTCCCCATGAACACGACGCATTTCGTTGCCTCCCCATGAACATGACGATGACATTGTTTCTCCGTTCCGACCCAGCCATGTACACGAGCCCTGGCCGTACGTATGCACGAGTAGGCGTTCGAGACCCCGCCCGTATGTACACATACGTGGTCGTATTTTCTTTCTTGCACCCTGGCCACCTCTACTACGACACGTGCGCACCTCTACAACGACCAGTATATATGTACATACACGTTCATGGCTGACAACACTACGTACACTTCGACCAGGTGGGTCCCGACTGTCAGGCACTTCCTTGCGTGCGAAGATGTAGCTGGTGGGTCCCAGCAGTTAGGGGGGTGAAATACGGTGGCCCGTCTGGTGGGTCCCGCTGTCAGGTGGAGGAATAATTATTTTGCACGTAATAAGGAGGCACTTCCTTGCTGCGGCCGTGCACCCAGCTGCCAGCCTCTCCACATACAGTTCACGTCCGATGGAAGCTGTTCCTTGACCACGTTGACCACGCCGCGCTGAGAGCACCGGGGCGGTGGATGACGGCGAGGCCTAGGAAGGGGACGACGCGGAGCCGGGGAAGACGCGGCAGTGGATTCCCACGCGTAGAGGAGTACGAGGGTTCACTGGTTCGCTGCGGTGTGAGGCTGCCGTCACCGCAGAATAACAGGGGGTGTGGGTGAGTACAGGGATGGTCTGGCCAGTGGTGGGAGTAGTAGGGGCAGTGAGGCCTCCGCTGCATCACAGCCGGCCATGGGAGGCAGGAGCACGAGGCACGACCGGCGCTGGTTTGGGCGGCTGGAGCAAGAAGACCAGAGGTTGAAGAAGCACTACGGCCGTTGGATGGACATCGTACAGTCACTGGAGCTAGAATCGTGCATATTGACTAAGTTGACAAAGCCCTCAGTCCCCGTCAACTTAGTAGGCCCACAAGTCAGCCTGCCACTATACTGGGTCCCAGCTAACAGGGGGAGTATTCATTTTTTTTGTGCGTAATAAGGAGGCACTTCCTTGCATGCGAACATATAGTTGGTGGGTCCAAGCTGTCAGCGGCGGTAATGTTTTTTTCACGAAATACAGAGGCCCTTTCGGTGGGTCCCTGATGTCTGGTGGAGGAATCATTATTTTGCGCGTAATAAGGAGGCATTGTGTGCGGCCGTGGACCCAGCTGTCGGCCTCTCCACGTAAAGTCCACTTCAGATGCATGTCGGTTGTTGACCACGTTGACCAGGCCGCGCCAAGAGCACCAGGGCGGTGGACGACGGCGAGGCCTAGGAAGGGAACGACATGGAGGCAGGGAACACTCGGCAGTTGTTTCCCACGCGGAGGGGAGTACGACTGTACGAGGGTTTACTGGTTCGTCTGCCGTCACCGGAGAATAACATCAGGTGTGGGTGAGTAGAGGGATGGCTAGGCCAGCGATTGGAGTACGGTGGGGCGGTGAGGCCTGCGCAGCAGCAGAGCCGGACGCAGGGAGCAGGGAGCAGGCAGTCCCGCCGGCGCCTGTTTGAGCGGCTGGAGCAGGAAGAGCAGAGATTGAAGAAGCACGACGGCCGTTGGATGGCCATCCAACAGTCACTGCTTGTGCGTCAACCTTTTTTGAGGAAAGCCTCAAATCTGTGGAAAATAGCATACAGCCCATTTGCCATTATTTCTAATAATTTACAGCCCATTTGCTAATTATTAAGGTTTTTTTGGAGCCCATATTCTTTTTGTTTGCATTACAGCCCATATTATGGCCACGGTTAAAAAATTATACGAAATTTTGCATATTTCGGTGCGGTCCGAACTGTTTTTAATCCCGAAATTTCGACTCACATTCAAACTGATTTTAAAAATAAATGTATGTCAATATAAAATCCAACAAATTCTCCACGCATAAAAATTAATGTAATTTCAAATATCGAAATGAAAAAAAGATATTTGAAACTAATTGTCGGTTTGATGTGTTTTAAAATGTACAGCCCATTTCTCATTACTGATGGGCCATTTTCTCGGCCAGCCGAATGAAAGCTCTCCTCGTCTTGAAAGATTTGCAGCCCAACAGGCCTGACAAAGCGACTTACTTGGCAAATCACAAAAAACTGGGTTGTGGCCGTGGACCCAGCTGTCAGCCTCTCCACGTACAATACTCTTCCGATGGAATGTCATTGACCACGTTGACCACGCCGCGCCAAGAGCACCAAGGCGGTGGACGACGACTAGGCCTAGGAAGGGGACGACGCGGAGCCGGGGAAGACGCGGCAGTGGATGCCCACGCGGAGAGGAGTACGAGGGTTCCCTGGTTCGGCTGCGGTGTGAGGCTGCCGTCGCCGCAGGGGCTGGCTGGCGGTGGGAGTAGTAGGGGGTGATGAGGCCTCATCGGCAGCACAGCCGGCCACTGGAGGCAGGAGCAGGCGGTCTCCCCGGCGCTGCATTGGGGGGCTGGTGCAAGAAGAGCAACGATTGAAGAAGCAGCAGGACCGTTCGATTCAAATCCAACGGTTACTGCTGCTAGAATCGTTTGTTGACTAAGTTGACAAGCCCTGCGTACGCGTCAACTTAGTAGGCCCACAGGTCAGCCTCCCAACTGGTGCACCCCAGATGTCAGTGGGAGGAATCATTTTTTTCGCGTAATAAGGAGGCAGTTGATTGCGTGCGGCCAGGCCAGCGGAGGGAGTAGGGTGGGCCAGGGAAACCTGTGCGGCATCACAGCGGGCCATAAGAGGAGGGAGCAGGCAGTCCCGCCGATGCTAGTTTAGGCGGCTGGAGCAGGAAGATCAGAGATTGAAGAAGCACGTCGGCCGTTGGATGGACATCCAACACTAACTGCTGCTAGAATCGTGTGTTCACTGACAAAGCCTTGCGTAAACAAGTTAGCCTCGAAATCTGTGGCGTATACAGCCCATTTGTTATTATTTTTATAGTTTTTACTCATTTTCTAATTCATATGGAATTTATTGCAGCCCGTTTTCCATTTTTAGAATTGTTGGCCATTTTCTGGTCAGTACCAGGGTCAAAAAATTAACTAAATATGTGGGAAATTTTGAAAATTCGTAATTTTTTGCCGGGGAACGAAATATTCTTAATCCAAAAATCAATAGCCATACTAAAACAAATTTAAAGATAAATTAGTACTATGTCATGTTAAATCCAATGAAATACGTATAAGATATCAATGAAGAACAAAAACAAAAAAAGAAACTTATATCCCATTTGCTATAAATTTTTTGGAATTTTCAACCCCTTTTGATATTACTTTTAACAGACATTGACCATACTCTTAAGCCAGGCAGGAATGCATCCCTCCTCGTCTTGAAAGATTTGCAGCCCAGTAATTCGGAGAAAACAAATAGGCCTAGCTTGCGTATTCTTTAAAAAGAAATATTGGGCTACCTATTTTCCCAAAGAACTGGTGCATGAGCATTTAGCTTTATTTATTTACTTATTTATGTTTAGGGGACCATGAGCATGTACCTGGGCCGGATTCATGTGAGAGCCTCCCTTCCAGTTAATTATGGGCATCTCTATTGGGCCTTCATTAGTGGGCTGCATGTTATCAACAAGTGGAAAATGTGTTCCGAGTTTCAAAAAAAATGTGTTCCGTACGATAAATAGTATGCGCTACATACGGTACGGGGCACTAAAGGATCGAACCGTGCAACGACTTCCAGAACATTGTGTTTGTCTTTCTAACAACACATTTATTCAACCAACAGACGAAATATACTACTAATTGTACATTGAAAACAGCAGCAGCAGCAGCAACCAGGGCTGGGGGTGCAACAGAAGCAGTAAGCAGGCCAGAAGAGTGAAGATGCAACTCTCTCTTCCAAACCAAACATCAGCCATCATTACAAAAGGACTACCAAAAAAGAACAAGTGTATGCATCAAACTAAATAAAGATCCTACTACACCAAGTGTACGCATCTAACTAACTGGCTCAGTTAGACGTTACTATTTATTAAGCTATGGAGATTGGCTGACGGCTTGAACCAGATGGGTGTCTGATGGGGGAAACTCCAGCCAGCAGGTCGAAGTCTGATACTTCCGACCCTCTCTCCTACTTTGGGTTGCAGAGCGTGGCGGCACATATCAGGGTATGGTGCATGCAGAGATGCATGGTACGCTGTGTACACACAGTTTTGCCCGAGGAACGAAACCGCGCTGCCATCATGATCCTTGTCGTCGGTTATCTCCTGGTTAATCGGATAATTCAGTCCGACAAACAGAGAGCGTGTACCAAGGCTACTTACCAGCCTCCAGTCAAAAATTCCTGAAGGCCCAGAGAAGTTGGGATCCTGCTCAAAGACCTTGCAGTGACTGTGATTGTATTCCGCGAAACAACACGTCCGGTACGTGGGAACGATCATCAATATTTCGCCGTTGTCTGATCGAGCCAGGAACCACCTGCAACTGCCATGCCACTTTTCTTTGAAAGGTTCTGGGATTAGGAAGGGTAGGGACACCAGGCGGCCTACAACATCATATCAAGTTGGAGTCAAATAAAAAAGGGCTCTTGGTTTAGTCAATCTTAAGAACAGCATGTTATGAGCATGAATATTTTTCAGCAAATGTTGACACTAATATAAGCAAGCCATCATGATATCATAGGAAAGTAACATACTGCTGTAACAGAAAATGTAGCGATGACTTGAGTAGGCCAGCAATACGTCCAGCCATAGAAGGATTCGACAGCGTAAATGAAGCCCTTGTGTTCAATGGCATCAGAGAACCATGGAGGATGTATGATCCTGCGATGGACGTGCAGAATTATCCACTTACCGCAGTGACCTGTCAGATAGGCGAGACCGCGGTTGAAGAACGCAATTAGCCTGAAGTCTTTATAATTCGTAGATCTTGTGGCACTTGGCAGATTACAACCTTGAGCAAATCAAACTTGGTATCATGTTGGCTACTGTAAGATTCCGAGTATTCTGGGCCGCAGTGCCAAAGCAATGCAGTGTTAATCGAAGGAAGGGGATCAATCGCCGGGTGTAGACCTCCACGAGCATCCAGCTACCGCGACCGTCGACGAGCACCATCCAAGACGTGTTCATGCCGACCCAATACATACCGTTAATGTAGTTGAGGCTGACGGGGATCGGATCGCAGTCAAGGGGGTTGATGCTCACCACCCTACGATCGTTATGCTGTGTGACACGCCGTTTCTGAAGATCAGGCGGCATCAACAAGCAAGGAGCTAGCTTAAAAAGCTCCGGCCTGAGGGCTTTGAGTAAACGGTACAGCCCCGACGAGCACGCGGCGAGCGGCATGGTACTGAGATTGTTCACACGCGAAACAATGAGCTTGATTACCACTGTGGGGAGCGAATTCCAGCCACTCTTTCGGCGGACGCTGCTCGGTTCAGCCATTGTTAGTGCTTGGGTTTCGGACGAGGGGGGAGGCGCCTTAGCAGGGATGGAAGATTGGACGAGATTATGTGCGGACAAAGATGGAGAAGCGAATATGTGCTGCGGGAAGTGGACATGTGATGATCACTACAGCACGCCGCTTGACTTACGAGACACATACCAGCAGCGTAGGGTCATGTCGATGCCAGTCAACTTGCTTGAGTGATCACAGTACTGGTACTCCCTACAATGCTATGCCCTAACTTGCTTGAGTAGAGTAGTAGAGTAGGACTCTACTCTACTACTAGCACCGAAGGAGTAGTATATTCTAATCCAAAATAGTTACGAACTTCAATGCCCGAGCGTGGAACAACAACGAACCGTGCTCAAAGACCGTGTCTACGTTGTGTTTGGACATGGGCGACAACCTCAACGCCAACGGTGCTGCTCCCGTTGCACTGTATGTGTTTCTGTCCTTCCTGTTCAAAATCGTGGTAGAATTCATCTTTCTACTCTGTATCCTACTACTATGCTAGTCCACATGATTAGTTTCATCTCTGTTATAGCTGTCATGATTTATTTTGTGCTTATTCGGATTAAATCTCGTAGTAACTTGCTCATATATTCAATTGGCGCAACGTCCCCTACAGCCACTCCCGTTTCATGGACGGCCTGGTCGATGTTGGAATTTTGCTAGTAGGCCTTTATAAGGTGAGCTCTTCTACCACTTGTATGAGCATGAGAAGAGGAGACCTACACGCGTGCTCCTCCTCCCCACTCGCCTCGCCACGCCACGCCTCGTCACGACACGCCGCGGGTTGCGGGATTGAGCCGAGCCGAGGACAGACCTATACTCCCACGACCTACCCGGCCCGCACTATATAGTTTCTCACCACCGTTCCAGATCATTGCGCCGCCAAGCAAGTCTTCTCCATCCCTCCTTTCGGTGTGCACTGGGAGAAGGGACAGCAGGCCTCCGGAACCCCGCCTCTCGTGATCCTGTACAGGAGAGGGGCGATCAAGTTTTTGGGGAGCGCACTCGCGCGACTGTTGGCAGCGACGACTTCGTGAACGGCGACTTCTTCCCCGACATCGGCAACCTCATCCTCGACATGGGCGACAACATCAATGCCGGCAACCAGTGAGATACAGGGTGTAGGAAGCGGTTTGGGAATTTGCATGCCTTTCCAACCAGTGAGCTACTCCGTACAAAGTACGACAGAGAAATAACCACAGAGAAGGAAGCTAAAAGTAAACAATCAAACGAGCATTTTTGCATTTGTTTTGCATTGAATTGTTTCACAAGCTTGACTAGTGTTGTTTTTCTACTTTTACAAAAACCGCATCATAATGTTAAAACGTGCATTTGCACATACATAAGTAATAGTAGTACTCCCTCCGTCTAGGTGTATAAGTCTTCCCTCCTTCTTGGTCACGGTGCACAACCGAAGATGACTTATTGACCTGGACGGAGGGAGTAGCACAGTCTGCAGGCATATATCGAGAGAGACGTGTAGTGCGATAGTATATAGTAAAGTTTGTGCTATATGCACGTACTTGCAAAATGCGTACGAATACACAAGGTTTCCAAACTTTCCCTTTTACATACTTAATTAAGGATGCTAAAAATTCTTGATCATTCGGGATTTATCATTTGTGTCCCAAAACTAATGAGATCGCCTTACGAAACAAAAATTATACTCCTCCTAAAAGCCACGACGCTCGCAGGAGCGCTTGCGGCGCGCCACGAGTGCCCTGGTGCGCGGCCGTTTCCCAGCGCACCGACACAACGCCTCTAACTCAGCCTCGTAACTCGCGAGGTGCTAATTGGCGGCTTGCCGGCGGGCGAGTGCGATCTCACCGGTGTGGTGATCCGGCGCCAACAGGTACTCCTCATGGCTGGAAGCGTGCACCCCGGTCCACGTACTGCCAAGCGTAGATGAGGCGCTTGGGCCCGACTGCACTCAGGGCGTCGGCACGGGCGTCCTCCGCCACCCTCACGGCCCTCGCACGAGCCTTCTGCCAAAGATCCAATTGCCTGACTCTCTCGGACGCGACATAGGCCTCCCAGGCAGCTTGTTCCGCGGTGCGCTTCTCTTCCTCGGCCTTCTCTTATCCTCTGCCAAAGAGGGGAAGGAGAGAAATGTAAGACAAAAAAATGCAAAAAATGGACAGAGGAAGGAGACGAACACAGAGTCCGGCGCTAGGCATAGAATCTTCGGAGACGGGTGGCGTTCCACGGGTTCGGCTCGAGTCGGTTATCCGACGCATCTCGCAGGTAGTACGCCCCGCCAGTCAGGACTTGGTCGATTATGAATGGACCTTCCCACTTGGGCTTGAGTTTGTCCTTTTTCTTATCCGGCAGGCGTAGAACTAGTTCGCCAGCATTGTAATTTTTGGCCCGTACTTCTCTGCTTTGATATCTTCGGGCCTGCTGTTGATAAAATGCGGAACGGGCTTTTGCCACGTCATGCTCCTCCTCCAGGGCGTCCAAGTTGTCCTGCCGATCAAGCTCGGCTTCTCTTTCTTCGTACATGCGCACTCTAGGTGAGTCATGAATTATGTCGCAGGGCAGAACTGCCTCTGCGCCGTACACCATAAAAAATGGTGTGTATCTGGTGGTGCAATTTGGCGTGGTCCGCAGCCCCCATAGCACGGAGTCGAGCTCCTCTACCCAGTGCGTGTTAGATTCCTTGAGGGACCGCACTAGTCTGGGTTTAATGCCGCTCATGATAAGACCATTTGCACATTCGACCTGGCCGTTAGTTTGTGGGTGATAGACGGAAGCATAATCGAGCTTGATGCCCATGTTTTTGCACCAGCGTTTTACCTCGTCGGCGGTAAAGTTTATACCATTATCGGTTATGATGCTGTGGGGGACGCCATAACGGTGTACAACCCCGGATATGAAGTCTATCACAGGTCCGGATTCGGCCGTTTTAACAGGCTTGGCTTCTATCCATTTGGTGAATTTATCCACCATGAATAGTAAGTATTTTTTCCTATCGGTCCCACCTTTAAGGGGTCCGACCATGTCAAGCCCCCAGACCGCAAAAGGCCAGGTGATGGGTATAGTTCGGAGTGCGGTGGGTGGCATATGGCTTTGGTTGGCAAAAAGTTGGCAACCAGCGCATCGTTGGACTAGGTCCTGAGCGTCTACTCGGGCCGTCGGCCAATAAAACCCTGTACGGAAAGCCTTGCTAACAAGGGACCGAGCAGCGGCGTGGTGACCACCGAGTCCGGCATGAATTTCAGCCAGAAGGTTCCACCCTTCCTCTTCGGAGATGCACCTTTGAAGGACTCCGGTACTGCTTTTATTATAAAGCTCTCCCTCATGGACTCTATAGGCTTTAGATCGCCGCACTATGCAGCAGGCCTCATTTTGGTCCTCCGGGAGTTCCTGCCTAGTAAGGTAGGCTAGGAATGGTTCTGTCCACGGGGCGATGACCGCCATTATTACGTGGGCTGAAGGTGTAATTTCATTGGCAGAGCCTCCAATTGTGTCAGATTGTTCGGCGTCGAGTGGTGCAGCTGGGTCCGGGCTGTTATTTGCGGGTTCCCCCTCCCATGCTACGGATGGCTTGAACAATCTTTCCAAAAAGATGTTGGGGGGGACTGCATCGCGTTTTGCTCCGATGCGTGCCAGGACGTCTGCTGCTTGATTGTTTTCTCGGGCTATATGGTGAAACTCTAGCCCTTCGAACCGAGCTGACATTTTTAGGACGGCGTTGCGGTAAGCTGCCATTTTTGGGTCGTTGGCGTCGAAGTCTCCATTTATTTGGGATATCGCGAGGTTTGAATCCCCGCGTACCTCTAGGCGCTGGATACCCATGGATACTGCTATCCGGAGACCATGTAGGAGGGCCTCATATTCGGCTGCATTGTTGGAATCCATGTACATGATCTGGAGCACATGTTGGACTGTGTCGCCTCTGGGGGACGTCAGGACGACGCCAGCCCCCAGTCCGGCCAACATTTTGGAGCCGTCGAAATGCATAATCCAGTTTGAATATGTGCCGTACTCTTTAGGGAGCTCGGCCTCCGTCCATTCTGCGATGAAGTCGGCCAAAACTTGCGATTTAATAGCTCGCCGTGGCTTATAGGTTATATCGAACGGGAGAAGCTCGATGGCCCATTGTGCAATCCGGACCGTTGCGTCGCGGTTGTTGATAATATCGTTGAGTGGTACTTCCGAGGCTACTGTTATGGAACACAATTGAAAGTAGTGTCGTAGCTTCTAGGATGCCATGAATACCGCGTATGCAATCTTTTGATAATGCGGGTACCGTGATTTGCATGGAGTGAGGGCAGTGGATACGTAGTAGACCGGCCTTTGAAGGGGGAATTTGTGTCCATCCGTTTCCCGCTCAACAACGAGCACTGCGCTGACAACTTGATGTGTTGCTACAATGTACAATAATATTGGTTCGCCGGTGTTCAGCGCGGCCAGGACTGGGTTTGTTGCCAATATGGCTTTTATTTCATCAAGTCCGGCTGTGGCGGCCTCCGTCCACTCGAAGTGTTCGGTGCGCCGAAGGAGGCGATAGAGGGGTAGTGCCTTTTCTCCCAAGCGGGAGATGAAGCGGTTTAAAGCCGCCACGCATCCGGTTAATTTTTGCATTTGTTTGAGATCCTTTGGGATATCCAATTGTGACAAAGCTCGGATCTTGGCTGGATTTGCTTCAATTCCTCTACCGGATCCAATGAAGCCCAAGAGCTTTCCGGCTGGAACGCCGAAGACGCATTTTTCTGGGTTGAGCTTGATGTCATATTTTCGGAGGTTATCGAATGTAAGCCTCAAGTCGTCTACTAGAGATTCGACATGTCTTGATTTGATGACCACATCATCCACATACGCCTCCATTGTTTTGCTGATCTGATTTCCCAGACATGTTTGACAGGTTTGAATCCTTTTAGGATATTTAAGCTGTGTTCGGCCAGCCTGCGTGGGATCCCTGGCATGTCTGAAGGGTGCCAGGCGAATATGTCCCAGTTCTCTCGTAGGAACTCTCGCAGTGCGGCGTCTACATCAGGGTTCAGTCATGCCCCGATGGAAGCTGTTTTATTGGGGTCCGTTGGATGGACCTGGAATTTGACTATTTCATCAGCTGGCTTGAAGGATGTGGATTTGGATCTCTTATCGAGTATCACACCATCCCTGTTAACCGTGGAGCGCAGCGCAGTCAGTTCCTCGGCCGCTAAGGCTTTGGATAGTGCCTCAAGGGCTAATGCGGCCGTCTTATTTTCGGCGCTGAGTGCTATGTCCGGATCACTAGCTAGAGTGATAATTCCATTCGGCCCGGGCATCTTAAGCTTCATGTACCCGTAATGGGGTATTGCTTGGAAGATTGTGAATGCTTCCCGCCCTAGTAAAGCGTGATATCCGCTCTTAAACGGGGCCACCTGAAACGTGACTTCTTTGGACCTGTAATTATCCGGCGTGCCGAACACCACATCTAGTGTGATTTTTCCTGTGCAGTGCACTTCCCGACTGGGGATTATTCCTCTAAAGGTTGTGCTGCCTTGCTCGACGTGGTTCCAGTCTATTTCCATTTTTTGAAGGGTTTCCTCATAAATGAGGTTCAGTCCGCTGCCTCCATCCATGAGCACCTTTGTGAGGTGAAAGCCGTCCACTATGGCACTGAGGACCAATGTGGCTGGTGCTCGGGCTGTTCGGAATCTAGGTTCATCACTTGTGTTGAAGGTAATGGCAGTGTCACTCCATGGATTTATTGTTGCAACTTGATAGACTTCGGCGAGGCTGCGGAGTGTTCTTTTTCGCACATTGTTTTATGCGAAAGTCTCGAGGACTGTGAGAACGGTACTGGTGTCCTTGGGCTGGCTTTCTGCGGCCTCCGGAATTAAGAGGTCCTCGCCGATTTTGGCCACCTGCCAGAGTATCCAACATGCTCTAAGGCTGTGAGTTGGTGTGGCGTCCTCTGTACTGTGAATTCTACAGGGTCCATCAAGCCATCTTTCCAGTACGGTTCCATGCCCTATAGAGGGTTTCGGCTTTTTGGTGTTTATCCCGGGTGTCCTATGATGATGCACCCTCGTAGTTCGGACGGGATTACTATTCAAGGCCGGATTATCCCAAAATTTTATTTTGGTTTTCCAGGCGCTTTCCATCGCACAGTATTTTTGTACTATGGACGCCAAGTCAGCGAAGCGTGTAATATCACGACGACTTACGGCATTAAGGATTCCCTCGTCCGTGCAATTACTGCAGAAAATTGAGATTGCGTCTCCCACGCGGCAATCCTTTATCCTGTTCATAACCAGGAGGAATCTGGCCCAGTAATGATGTACTGTTTCCTCGGGCCTCTGCCTAATTTGGGAGAGATCGCTTATGTTAGGGTGGGTGGGTGTCGTTGAATCTGAAACCTCACCCAATCCAAGATTCGGAGGCCGAAGAGTTTCCGAACTCTAAAGTTCGGATTCTTGGATGTTGTCCAACGAATCTAGCCCATTGCCTGATCCTAAGCTCAGGTCTTGAGTTACATCCTCCTCTCCGCGGGTATCCGGCTTGGAGGAGTTGGGAATTCGGACGTAGCTAGTCCTTAAAATAGATGAAGGGTCGCCGCACTGCGCCTCTACCACGGCAACGTGGTGGGTGACTTGGGGAGAGTTAATTTCTCTTAGATCGGGTTTAAGCCCAACCTGGTCGTAATCCGTAGCGACCCCCAGGGCGGCGATGCGATCCAAGAGCTCGTTTACGGAAGAGAGCTCCATTGGATCTAGCTGCTCGACGAGCTCCGAGCTGACGTGTAGGTTGCTTTTGATGACCCGAGAGGTCACCATCGGCGCAACAGCCGAACAGGCGGTCATGAGGAAAGCACCTAGCCGGAGGGTTTGGCCGACAGCCAAGGCTCCCGTAGCAACGGCGCCGTCTTTAAAGACGGGAGGAGGCATCCTTCCTGATTGTGACGGCACAGAGGAACTCTCAATGAAAGCACCAATGTCGGTGTCAAAACCGGCGGATCTCGGGTAGGGGGTCCCAAACTGTGCGTCTAGGCCGGATGGTAACAGGAGACAAGGGACACGATGTTTTTTACCCAGGTTCGGGCCCTCTCGATGGAGGTAAAACCCTACTCCTGCTTGATTAATATTGATGATATGGGTAGTACAAGAGTAGATCTACCACGAGATCAAGGAGGCTAAACCCTAGAAGCTAGCCTATGGTATGATTGTTGTATATGGAGTTGATTGCCTACGGACTACAACCCTCCGGTTTATATAGACACCGGATAGGGTTAGGGTTACATAGAGTCGGTTACAATGGTAGGAGATCTTGAATATCCGCATCGCCAAGCCTGCCTTCTACGCCAAGGAAAGTCCCATCCGGACACGGGACGAAGTCTTCAATCTTGTATCTTCATAGTCCTGGAGTCCGGCTGAAGGTATAGTCCGGCTACCCGAACACCCCCTAATCCAGGACTCCCTCAGTGGGCCTTTAGCAAGTGGGCCCAAAAGCATAGTGTCCAATTGACGGGCCGAATCTGATATGGGCCATAATTAGGCCCAAAACCTCTTAAAGGGCTGGACCTGATCTGGGCCGTAATTTGGCCCAAAACGTGGTAGGCTTTTAACGGGTCGGATCTCATATGGGCCACTATTAGGCCCGGAGCGTGGCAGGCCATTAATAGACCGGATCAAATATGGGCCGGCATTTGGCCCAAAACATGGCAGCCAGTTAACGGGCCGGCCTACCAGGGTCCTCAAAGTCTTGTGGGCCTACAGCTGGGCCGGCCCATTAATGTCGGCGAAATCTCGTGGGCCTTAGCTGGGCCGGCCCATTATGATCCGCAAGAATTTTGTGGGCCTTTACCTAGGCCGGCCTATTATGGCACACAAAAATCTTGTGGGCCTTTACCTGGGCCGGCCCATTATGGCCCGCGAAATCTTGTGGGCCTTTAGCTGGGCCAGCCCATTATGGTCTGCAAAATCTCATGGGCCTTTAGCTGGGTCGGCCCATTATGGTCCACAAAATCTTGTGGGCCTTTAGTTGGGCCGGCCCATTTAAACTTGTTGGGTCGTGCCACGTGTCAACGTATCATAGGCGCCTTCTGTCCAGTCAGTGGATGACATCTGTCCCGATGATGAGCCGACACTTGTTTCCTCTAGCCAATGATGATTTTACACGTGGAAAATCCCCATTGGTCGGGACTGTTAACGGGTTATCGGATCCAAAACCCGACCCGATAGCTTAACGGCGTTCCGTTACGGTGGATGCCACGTGTCGGTCACCCTTGACGAAAGCACTTCTGTGACGCGCGATTTATCGTCATGGAAGTGGACACTTCCATGATGATAATTTTGGTAATGTCATGGAACACTTCTACGACAGCACAGGTATGACTATCTTGATTCTGTCATAAATTTTTCATGGATGTACATGCATGACAAAAAAAAGCGACCTACTGTGACAAACACGTATCATCACGGAACTGTATTTTTTGTAGTGAGGACACGACTCATTGTGCTTCCTCGACGCATATTCCGGATACCATCAAATTAAAATGAAGGAGTCCGATCAAGCCGCAACAGCATTCATTACCCCTTATGGGCCATTCTGCTTCAACACCATGCCCTTCGGGCTCAAAAACGCCGGCGCCACCTACCAACGCATGATTTAAACATGCCAGGAGAAACAGATCAGAAAGATAGTTGAAGCATATGTGGACGACGTCGTCATCAAAACTAGGCACGTCGAAACACTCATAGACGATTTACGCCTCACATTCGACAACCTTCGTGCGTATGACATCAAGCTCAATCCGGAAAAGTGTGATTTCGGCGTCCCCGCGGGAAAACTCCTGGGCTTCATCATTTCCAATAGAGGAATTGAAGCAAATCCAGCCAAAATCCGAGCTTTGTCACAATTGGCTATGCCAATGGACCTTAAAAAGGTCCAAAAACTCGCCGGTTGCGTGGCAGCTTTAAGCCGCTTTATCTCCAGATTGGGAGAAAAGGCATTACCACTCTATCACCTTCTGCAGTGCACCGATCACTTCAAGTGGACGGATGCAACAACGGCCGGACTGCAAGAAATAAAAACCCTTCTAGCAAGCAACCCAATCCTGCCCACGCCCAACGTCGGTGAACCCATGTTATTATACATATCGGCAACACACCAGGTGGTGAGCGCCGTTCTCATCGTTGAGCGAGAGCAGGACGGACGCAAATTTCTGCTTCAGAAGCCGGTATACTACGTATCCACTGTCCTCACACCATGCAAATCCCGGTACCCTCATTATCAAAAGATAGCATACGCGGTCTTCATGGCATCCCGAAAGCTACGACACTACTTCTAGGAGTGTTTGATCACGGTGGCCTCTGAAGTACCACCCAATGACATAATAAACAACCACGATGCCACAGGCCGGATTGCCAAATGGGCCATTGAGCTCCTTCCATTTTACATAACATACAAACTGCGTCGAGCCATTAAATCCCAAGTACTGGTTGACTTCGTCACCGAATGGATAGAGGCCGAACTCCCTAAAGAGTACGACACATATTCCAACTGGGTTATGTATTTTGATGGTTCCAAAATGCTGGCAGGGCTAGGAACGGGCGTTGTTTTAACGTCCCCCACTAGAGACGTCGTCCAGTACGTACTCCAAATATTATACACAGACTCCAACAACGCAGCCGAATATGAGGCCTTATTGCATGGTCTTTGGATGGCTGTCTCCATGGGCATACAACACCTGGAAGTGCGCGAGGACTCAAACCCCGCAATATCTCAAATAAATGGAGACTTCGATGCCAAAGATACGAAGATGGCGGCTTATCATAATGTCGTACTAAAAATGTCGGCCCGATTCGAGGGGCTCGAGTTTCACCACGTGGCCCGAGAAAGTAATCAAGCGGTGGACATCCTTGCTCACATCAGGGCCAAGCGCGACCCCGTCCCACCTAACATCTTTCTGGAAAGGCTTTTTAAGCCATCCGTGGTGTGGCAAGGGGAGAGCGGCAACACCAGTCCAGATCCGAACACAACCCCAGATTCCAAACACACCGATATCATCGGGGGCTCAGCCACCGAAATAACACCGCCGGCCCATCTCATTATAGCAGTCATTGCCCAATGGACCGAACCATTCTTGGCCTACCTTAATAGGAAGGAACTCCCTGAGGATCAGAATGAGGCCCGCCGCATTGTCCGGCGTTCGAAGGCCTATAAGGTTCACGACGGAGAGCTTTGCAAGAAAAGTGCTACTGGAGTCCTTCAAAGATGTATCTCTGAGGAAGAGGGGCAGCAGCTCCTGGCTGAAATTCATGCCGGTCTCGGCGGGTATACCATTATGTTTCCTCGATGGAGGGGAACATTACCAGGAGACGCCTTCTTGGATTTCTCCAGTTCGGCATTGGCAGCAGTTAGCTGTGTCTGGCACTTCTCTAGCTCTTGGGCTAGCAGGTCATTCTTCTCCGTAAGAACCTGGTTATACAATGATACTTAAATCAGTTGTACCAACTGTTTCAAGTCTCGGGGGCTACTGACATATGGTTATCATATTCGGACAAAGTAAACTTACTCGCACATCTTTTAAATGTTGCTTTGTGGTTCTGTTAAGCCCATCTCGAGCAGCTCGGATGTATGCATCAGCCGAGCTCAAGGCGTTAAACGCCTCTTCTGAAAAGCCAGGGTCTTGTAAAACGGCCCCTCGGTGCCGATGATTCATGGCACTCTCCACTTCCGAGTTGGTGACGGATACATCATCTGAATCCTCGGCTAGAGGACAATCCGGCGTTACCCCCGTATCAGCCCCCGTCTTTACGGCGGGATCTAGATCCTGGCTGCGAGAAGTATGACCGGCCGGACCCCCGGACATAGTCCGGCACACTCTTTTCCTGATACAGGACAAACATAAAGGTCATGGTTGGATGTGACTGCCAAGGTGCATATTTGCGAACCCATACCTCTTTGATGAAGGCTAGGCCGTGTCTTCGTTTGCCTTCCTCTTCGAAGGCTTGCCCGGCGTAGGGGCCGCTCTCTTTGGAGATGCCCCTGGGGTAGCATGGCGCACTGAACGCCTCCCCTTTTGAGCACAGGACAGTGCGGTGGGTGAGGCAGAATGAGAGAACTCTTTCGGATGAGATGTCTCATGATTACTTACATGTGAAACAGGGAGAAGGCCGGGATAATCGGCGGTGATAGCCACTTCTGTGCCATCGTAGCTCGCCTGGTAAAACACCCCGTCCTCAAGCACCACGAATATATTTGGATCCTCTTCGAATCTGGGGTCAAGGTCTCGATTGTGGCCCTCGGGCTGTGGGGCGGGGCTGTGAAGCCCTTCCGAAATCTTTCGCCAGTGCTGTTATAAATGGACGGATTAATACTCATTGAAAGTAGCTCAGGGAGTGGAGTAAGTAAGAGTGAAGGAGTTGGGACTTACCCAGCTAGGAGGACTATACATGGAAAATCCGTCTCTGTGTTTGATACGCAGAAATTCCTCTTCCTCCGCTTTGAACAGTTCAGCCAATATTTTGGCCAAAGCGGCGGGGGTATTCGGACCCTTCCAGCCGCAGCGGGAGGCGTCATCTTCCCCGTTGTAGTGGCACATGGGGAGACCTCTGTATTGAAGTGGTTGAACTCCCCGTACTATGGAAGTCGCCATTACTTCGACTATTGATAATCCAGGCTGACCGAGCGTCCTTATCTTGCTCATGAGTTGATGAACTTCCGCACTATCTTCCTCCTCGAGGCTCCGAGGGTGCCAGCTTTGGCGTTTCTTCAAAGGAGCGCTTGTGAACTCGGGAAGACCCCTCCGAACTGGGTCTGGAAGTGCAACGTCCTCGATATAGAACCACTCGGAAGGCCACTTTTTGGATACCTTCCTTGGTGTGCCGGACAGATATCCGGTCTCAGCGATGCACCAAATTTCTGCTCCGCCCACTTCAAATATTGACCCGTCATGGTTGCGCGGGACAAGATAGAATAGCTTTCTCCACAATTCAAAGTGGGCCTCACAACCCTGGCACAGCTCACAAAGAGCAACGTAGCCCGCGATATGCAGGATGGAGCATTACACCCACAATGTGGATATATCTCCCACGTGTCGGGGCACGACTTAGAGGCATAGCCGCACGGTAGGTCTGTCGCAAGAGGGTAATCTTTACACATCCCATGTACTGAATAAGAAAGGGATAAAGAGTCGGCTTACAATCGCCACTTCACACAATACATAAATAGTCATACATCACCCAAGGTACAAACAAAGGTCCGACTACGGAACCAAAATAAAAGAAGACAACCCCAAATGCTAGATCCCCGATCGTCCCAACTGGTCTCCACTACTGATCAACAGGAAACGAAAGATAACAACGGCCAAGATCTTCATCGAGCTCCCACTTGAGCTCGGTTGCGCCACCTGTACTGGGATCATCGGCACCTACAACTGTTTGGAAGTATATGTGAGTCACGAGGACTCAGCAATCTCACACCCGCGAGATCAAGACTATTTAAGCTTATGGGTAGAGTAAGGTAACGAGGTGGAGCTGCAGCAAGCACTAAGCATATATGGTGGCTAACATATGCAAATAAGAGAGAGAAGAGAAGCAACGCAACGGTCGTAAACTAGATTGATCAAGAAGTGATCCTGAAACTACTTATGCACAACCATAACTGTCGTGGTTTTGTCACGGCAAATGTCCTAGAGAAAGGAGTTAGTCGTGGAGCCATCGCAACGGGTTAGCTTGAAGGGGTTAAAGCGGACACAGGGACGCAAGAGAGTTTATACTAGTTCGGCCCCTTCGATGAAGGTAAAAGCCTACGTCTAGTTGTGATGGAATTGATGGGGTTTCGATGACTAGGGAGCAAACAAGCTTCGCCTAAGTCTCGAGTTGTTGTCTGTTGTCCTTGAACCGCCGCCGGGTCATCCCCTTATATACACGGGTGACGCTCGTCGGTTCACAGAGTCCCAATACCGGCTCATAGATGTGTCCGGTTTGGTCTCTACTTATTCCTAACTTACAATACAAGTTAACTACTAACGTCGGTTTACGGCTATAGGCCTTGAACCGACCATGGGCCTTGAGCCCTCATCTGCCTTCTTGGGCTTTAACATACTTAACTACTGACGAAGTTAACCCGGCCCAGACAGGCCGGTTTACGCCCAGTAGTAATATCCCCAACATTAGGCCCCATATTGATTTGAACATGTTCATGTCAATCCTTTAGCAAAAATCTTCATCTTCAATATCTTCTTGTAGTTTGTTGAACCGCCATGATGTCATCTTCTCTGGTCGTTGTAAACCGGCGTGACGTCACCTGTTATAAAGGACCTTAATAGGTCTGCGACAATTAAGGCGACATCTTCGTTTCCAAACCCTCGGTCCCTTGATTTTCGCGCCTGACTCCTATCCCTTGCCTTATAAATAGGACCGAAGGGTCATTTCTTTTTCCCCTCCGTGCCCTTCTACTTCGTCTTCCTCGCGTCGCCCAGCTTTGGAGCTCCGCCGCCACCGTCAACCTTTGCATCAAGCTTGGCCGCTGCATCAACCTGGGCGCACCAGAGTACCGCGGCAACCTTCCGCGTCTTTCTCATCTCCAGTAAGTCTTCCATTCTTTTCAACACAGATCTGTTCTAGGGTTTCATGTTCCTCTAGTGTTCATCGTCTGTTTCGTGTTCATACGATAGCTCCTAGATGCGTCTGTGAATCCTTGCTCTGTGTAGCGGTAGGTTTTAGCATCCGCCTTCAGTTTCATGCCTCAAGACCATAGATCTACATGTATCTCTGCCCATTGATTCAGTACTATTCTTTTTTGAACCTTGAATATTTTCCTTCTTTTCTGAACTTGCTTCAGATCCGTTGCTGTAGAGAAGTCTTGTGAAATCTGTTTCTGTAAACTTACTCATCTGCTTCAATGTTTAGACCAGGCGGTTTAACTTTGTAGAAAAAATTGCCAAACCGGTATATACCATTAGTCCCCTTGTTGAACCGCCAGATGTTGTTGCTTCATAAAACTCTGGTTTAGATAGATTTGTCTCCGGCTTAACATTGCACATACCAATGTACCTTAATCAATGCATTTTTGAACTGGGATCATCTACCTTGTAGATTTCATCATGGCCAAGCAAGTATATGAGTGCAACTGGGTTCCTTCTCGCGTCACAGAGGCTCAACTGGACGATTTAGTCCTGATCGGCGCCTTAGGCAGCAAATATACCATCCATTGGAGGGCTCCTGGCAAAGAATGCCCTCCCACACCTCAAGAAGGAGAGGTCATCGTTTTCGTAGATCACTTAGCCCGGGGCTTTAAGCCGCCCGGTTCTAAATTTTACCGGGACGTTTTAGCCGATTTTCAACTCCATCCACAAGATACTGGCCCCAACTCTGTTACAAACATGTGTCACTTCCAAGTGCTCTGTGAGGCGTTCTTTCAAGAGGAGCCCATAGTGGAATTGTTCAGAGACTGTTTCCATCTAAACCGCCGTACTGAGTTTACTGACGGCTCCAATACAGAGTTGGGTGGCGTGGCGATTTAGAAAAGGAAAGGGGTCACATACCCTCACACCAAACTACACAGCCACCCCAAAGAGTGGAATCAAACATGGTTTTACTGCAAAGACACCTCCCCTGCCGGTGAAAATCCCTTGCCTGGCTTTCGTCCGGAGCGACTCAGCAATACACACCCCTTTTCACAAAGGTTGACTGCCCAGGAGAGAAGCAAATATGCTCCTCAACTGTCGAAGCTCAGAGCCTTTATGGCCAACGGTTTAACAGGGGTTGATCTCGCCCGCTGTTGGATATCATGGAGCATACTGCCCCTTAGTCAGCGCTCCGTTTTGATGTGTGAGTATACTGGCAGTGTTGATGACCCACTGCGACATTCCAACATCCAGCTCACTGATGAAGAAATCACAGAGGCTGTAAATAAGATGCTGAATGAACCGGCACACATCTGTGCTAAAACCGGCCTGCTTCCCTTCTGTGCCACCAACAAACCGCCAGTTGTAGGAGTTTGATTTTTTCTTTTTGCTAAATCTGCTATTGATACACCTGGTCATTGTTTAATATCAGTGTCTGTGTAACTAGGGAAATGATCCGTTTTGGAGCAAGAAACTGCCGCAGGAGAAACCAGAAAAACCAGACAAACCGGAAAGAGCAACCCGGCAAAAGACTAAAGCTGTGAAGAAGACTGCCCACAGGAAAAGAACCACTGCATCCTCTAACCCGGCACCTGATGATGATGTGGATAATCCAGACCTTGAGGTAGGGCTTGACTCACTTGGCTTATTCTTCATGCGTCTTATTGATGATGATATTTGTCAGGATGATGCCGAAGCCAGCCATGCTGATGCTGCAGAGGTAATTATTCTCTCTTCCGATTCAGAACCTTTGCCTTCACTAAAAATCCGTCAGGCAAACCAGAAAGTTAAATTTTCTCATCCTCTTGCTTATTTGGATCCCAAATTTCTTATGAAGACCCAATAGCACGAAGCTCGTCGCACAACTCGGCACAGCGGACAGGTAGTTACCTCCGTCGGTTTACCGAACAGTCCGGTTTAGAAACGCGGTTCAGAGGTCTCTAATTTGCTTGTTAGTGCTTGTCCTAAAGCGGGCTGCTTTCGTCAACCTCTTAATCCATCTGACTCTGATTAACAGGTTACTTCCCACTCATCCTCTGGCGAGTCATCAGCTACTCAGCTGCCACCGCTCAAAACTGTGCTTGGGTAAGCTTATACTTATCATAATATTTGCAGCACATCGCCTTGGAACATATGCTGTATTTGATTTTGTTATTCCTTTTAGGGCCAAACCTAGGCCAAGCAAGAAGGCTCGCCTGGACAAAGCGGCCGAAGAGGATGCCATCCTTGAACCGGGCAAAACACCAGATCTTGAAGCGTCTATTCCTGAGGATATACCCGATGATCCACCGCAACAAGACGACGATCTTATTGCTGAAGAGAGACCTATTGATACCTCAAGTCCTGTCAATCAGCCCACAAGCTCCAACTAGATTGAGAAATCCACCGGTCCAATAAAGCCTGCTGACAAGCCAACAGCCCCAGTGCAAACCGGCGATAACAAGGATGATGAGGTTGTCATTACTAGCATTGGCCATACAGAGCCAAGCAATCCTGTCGCTTTGTCCAAACATTCTGCCAAGGAAGAATTTGCTGCCTTTGGCAAAGGCAAGTGGAATGCTGATCTGGCGACTTACGCTGCTCTGAACGCCCAAGATATCCATTCCGGCTACCTGAACCGGCTGTATACCAGTCGTGACTATGAAGCCGGTCTGGTTAATATGATGAAAGATAAATATGAGGTAACTTCCATATGCTCCTTCCTGCTTGTATATTTCAATTCTTGTTGACGCTCCTAGCCCCCGAGGGCCGGTTTGTAATCTTCTTTCAAACCGGGACTTACTCATATAAATCTTAATGCTTTGGAATTCGCTGATGTAGTCCCCAAGGGTCGGTTCAACTTAGCGTAGTTAAATCGGGACTTTAAGTAATTGAGATAGCCGCATCAGAATATATACGAGCAAATAGCCATTAGCCCCCAAGTGCCAATTTGAATACTTGTATTGATCTTGGGACTTTGTAAGCAATTGAAAGATGAAAATCGAATATGCATTAGCCCCCAAGTGCCAAGTGCATAACTTGTTATGTGGTTGGTACTTCAATCCTTGTACCGTTTTGCTGAATCATATAACTGTCTGCATGCAGGCTGAGCTGAAGACGAAAGAAAGCCAAGTCATCGATCTCCAAGATAATCTGAAATCCCAACAAGCTGAAACCTCCAAAGCAAAAGAGGAATTAACCAGCGCTTTAAGCGCCATGGAACAGCTTAAGGAGAGCTTCAAGAAGAAGCGGGCGGATTGGGCCACTGAAAAATCTGCTTTAATCAAACGAGCATAAGATGCCGAGGCTGCACTAAAACCGGTGGCGGATGAACTGACCAGCATAAAGCGGCACGTGCATGCCATGACCACTGCTATCTTTGGTAAGCCAGTTTGACTTCTGAATTGATTCTGCCGTCTTACAGAGCTGCCGGTTTGTTAACCCTTTATGATATTTCAGGGACGCGCATTGGTCACTTGGGGTCAGATGTGTGGTAGAAATTGAAAGCCGCCTACACGTTGGTTGAACAACTGTACACTGGTGCA
The DNA here is from genome assembly GCF_003073215.2 of Triticum urartu. Lineage (NCBI taxonomy): Eukaryota > Viridiplantae > Streptophyta > Magnoliopsida > Poales > Poaceae > Triticum > Triticum urartu. Next base: position 29,561 of record NW_024115746.1, read on the forward strand.
CAGTGGATCATCTGTACTGCATCCCACAACAAGCCGGCGCCCTCCTTGATTCAGGACACTCTAATGAAACTGTCGGTGCTTCCTGCCTGGGTTGAAGAGCTGAAGAAATCTGCTGCTCGAACCGGTGCGATCAATGCCTTAATCCGGGCAAAAGCTTGGGTGCCGGATTTTGATCCTATTGAAGCGGCTCAGGGCTATCCCAGCTTGAAGGAAGACGGGTCAGAGTTTAGTGAAGCGGATCTGCAAGCAATAAACCGGGAGGTGCATCCGCTAGCTTGTCAATTGGCTGAAGAAGCAGACTTGTCTCATTATCAAGCCCAATATGACAATCAAAACAAGCGAATAGCTGCACCAATTCACGAAGCGGAAAATCTTATCCCTCCAATCCGTAAGCATACTTACGCTCCCGATATTGACCCGTCATTGCTGATCCATGATGAAGCTGTCTTTCAAGCATTAATGGGAATCGACTGGACAACTATTGATTTCCAGCCGCTGGGTAGAGAAACTGAAGCTCAAGCGGCGTGGGATGATCCACAACCATCAGGCCAGGCTGGTGACCAAGCTTGAACCGGAAGCCGGTTTAAAACTATTTCTCCCTTGCGAAAAACAATGATCTTATTGTGGGCACCGTGTTGCCTTGTAATAGGCTAGCTGATACTTTTGATGTTGATATGCCTTCGTGCATAATTACTGCAACTTGCTCTTCCTTTGGGTGATGAACTTTCCAAAGTACTTTCTGCAATGAAAAATCTTAAAGTGCCACCGCGGTTGTACCGTCAGGCGGAATATGATGTCTGCATACATCAAATCAAAACATCCGAAATTTTTAAGTATATGACCAAATTTTTGAGATACATAATACCTGCCATCGTTGAGCGTGAAGTTGGCTTGGCCAATCTTGAAGCGGAGTTTTATAAACCCACACTGTTGGAGGAGATAGCAGCTCCTATATATATATGATGCCGGTTTACCATGTAAACCTTGTCGGGTTATAATAAACACTGTGTTACTCCATAATAGGATGTTAACAAAAAATCAAACCGGGCAAATAATCTCCGGATTAAAATGAACTGTGTTCCGTCAATTGATAGTTTAAACCAGCTTAAAACTTTGTCGGTTTAAAAAACGCAATAAAAAGAAAGAAATATCTTTCAAAGAAAAATGTGAAGCAAAGGCAATGACAAAACCGTTTGCAAAAGAGGCTTATTTGAGCTGATCAGATGGCGTTACCATGGTCGAACACGACCAAGCTCCCGATAGGTGTAGCTATGGTTCAAGTCAGCCAGGTCCCCAAATGAAACCGTGGCATTTATGCCGATCAAGTGGCATGGCAATGGTTCGGGTTCGACCAAGCCCCCAAGTGATTCTGTGGCCTTAGGCCGATCAAGAGGCATGACTGGTTCAGACGTGACCAAGTCCCCAAGTGATCTGGTGGCTCTCGCCTATCAAGAGGTATTGCATTGGTCACGTTCTTCATCCAACAGGTCCAAAGCGTCTTGCCGTGTTGTCTCATTGTCTGCTTCAACATAAGCCGCCACACGGGGTGAATCATGACGGATATCACTGGGGAGAACCGCCTCCGCTCCGTAAACCATGAAGAACGGTGTGTATCCTGTTGATCTGTTGGGTGTAGTATTGATGCTCCATAACACAGATGGTAATTCTTCTACCCAACAACCCGGTGTTCTCTGCAAAGGAACCATAAGCCGGGGCTTGATGCCTCTCAAGATCTCTTGATTAGCCCTTTCTGCTTTACCATTGGACTATGGGTGGGCCACCGATGAAACATCGAGCCGGATGTGCTCCCGTTCGCAGAACTCCTTCATGGCACCTTTGGACAAATTGGTACCATTATCTGTGATGATACTGTGTGGAAAGCCAAACCGGAAAATCACTTTTTTGATGAACTGAACCGCCGTGGCCGCAACACACTTGCTAACAAGTTCTGCCTCCACCCACTTTGTAAACTTGTCAACCGCCACCAGGAGGTGGGTCTTCTTATCTTTGGACCTTTTGAAAGGCCCAACCATATCCAGCCCCCAAGTCGCAAACGGCCAAGTAATTGGAATCATTCTCAATTCTTGAGCTGGCACATGAGCACGTCTTGAAAACTTTTGGCAACCATCACATCGTCTGACCAGATCCTCCGCATCAGCATGAGCAGTTAACCAATAGAAACCATGGCGAAACACTTTAGCCACCAGAGATTTTGAACCGGCGTGGTGACCACAATCTCCTTCGTGGATCTCACGCAAAATTTCACGGCCTTCTTCAGGAGACACACAGCGTTGAAACGCCCCTGACACACTGCAATGATGCAACTCACCGTTGATAATAATCATGGACTTGGACCGCCAGACTATCTGTCGGGCCAGAGTCTCATCCTCTGGTAACTCACCCCGGTTCTTGTACTCCAGGTAAGGAAGCGTCCAATCCGGAATAACATGAAGAACTGCCACCAATTGAGCCTCCGGATCAGGAATAGCCAAATCCGCTTCACCAGGGATCTTGACCGACGGGTTGTGCAGCACATCCATAAAAACATTGGGCGGGACCGGTTTGCGCTGAGAGCCCAGCCGGCTTAAAGCGTCTGCCGCTTCATTCTTCCGCCGGTCCACGTGGTCCACCTGATAGCCTTTAAAGTGACCTGCAACAATATCCACCTCACGATGATATGCTGCCATGAGTGGGTCCTTGGAGTCCCAAGTGCCAGATACTTACTGAGCCACAAGGTCCGAGTCACCGAAGCACTTAACTCGACTTAGATTCATCTCCTTAGCCATCCGGAGACCGTGGAGCAAGGCTTCATACTCAGCTGCATTGTTAGTACAAGGGAACATTAAGTGAAGAACGTAACAAAACTTATCACCTCGTGGGGAAGTTAATACGACTCCAGCCCCTGAGCCTTCCAATTGCCTGGATCCGTCAAAATGGATGGTCCAATATGTGTGATCCGGCTTTTCTTCAGGTGCTTGCATTTCCGTCCAATCATTGATGAAATCAACAAGTGCTTCAGACTTAACCGCCGTCCGAGGCACATACTTCAAACCATGCGGCCCAAGCTCTATAGCCCACTTGGCAATCCGGCCAGTTGCTTCCCGATTCTGGATGATATCCCCCAAAGGAGCAGAACTGACCACCGTAATTGGGTGCCCTTGGAAGTATTGTTTAAGCTTCCGGCTTGCCATAAAAACTCCATACACCAGCTTCTGCCAATGCGATACCTTTGCTTGGACTCAATGAGTACCTCGCTGATATAATAGACCGGACGTTGAACCGGATGCTCCTTACCTGCCTCCTTTCGCTCCACCACAATAGCCACGATGACTGCCCAAGCATTAGCAGCAACATATAGCAGTAACGGCTCCTTGTCAATAGGAGCGGCGAGCACAGGCGGATTGTCCAATTGCCGCTTTAAGTCCTCAAATGCTTCATCAGCAGCGGAACTCCAGACAAACTGATCCGTCTTCTTCAACATCTGATACAAAGGGATTGCCTTCTCACCAAGACGACTGATAAACCGGCTTAACGCGGCAATCCGGCCTGCCAGGCGTTGAACATCATTGATACACTTCGGTTTAGCCAGGGAGGTGATGGCTGTGATCTTCTCTGGATTAGCCTCAATTCCCCTGTTGGACACCAGAAAACCCAATAATTTGCCCGCCGGTACACTAAAGACACACTTGTCCGGATTAAGCATCATCTTGTATGTCCTCAGGTTATCAAAGGTTTCCTTCAAATCATCAATCAGAGTCTCCTTCTCCCTGGATTTAACCACGATATCATCCACGTAAGCATGTACATTACGGCCAATCTGCTTGTGAAGACAATTTTGCACACACCGTTGATAAGTTGCCTGGGCACTCTTGAGCCCAAAGGGCATAGACACATAGCAGAAGGCTCCAAAGGGAGTTATGAATGCCGTCTTCTCTTGGTCCTTAACTGCCATTTTGATCTGATGATAGCCAGAATATGCATCCAAAAAACTTAAACGCTCACAACCCGCCGTAGCATCAATAATTTGATCAATACGGGGGAGGGCAAAAGGATCTGCTGGACAAGCCTTATTAAGATCTGTGTAATCCACACACATGCGCCAGGTGCCGTTTTTCTTAAGGACCAGCACCGGATTGGCAAGCCACTCAGGGTGAAAAACTTCAACAATAAAGCCAGCTGCTAAGAGCCTGGCTACCTCTTCTCCAATCGCCTTGCGTCTTTCTTTGTTAAACCGGCGGAGGAAATGTTTCACCGGTTTGTATTTAGGATCCACATTAAGGGTGTGCTTAGCGAGTTGCCTCAGTACACCTGGCATGTCAGAGGGCTTCCATGCAAAAATGTCCCGATTCTCACGAATGAACTCAATGAGCGCGCTTTCCTATTTCGGATCCAAGTTGGCACTGATGCTGAACTGCTTGGACGAATCGCCAGGTACGAAGTCAACAAGCTTAGTTTCCGCTGCCGATTTGAACTTCAGGGTTGGATCATGCTCTGTAGTAGGCTTCTTTAATGGAGTCATGTCCGCCGGATCAACATTGTCCTTATCATACCTCAGCTCCTCGGTGGCACAAACCGACTCTGCATAGGCCGCATCCCCTTCCTCGCACTCCAAAGCGATTTTGCGGCTTCCCTGAACCGTTATTGTCCCCTTGTGACCCGGCATCTTGAGCTGCAAATACACGTAACAGGGCCGTGCCATAAACTTGGCATAGGCCGGTCGCCCAAACAGGGCGTGATATGGACTTTGGATTTTCACCACTTCAAACGTCAATGTCTCCGACCTGGAATCATGATCATCCCCAAAGGCCACTTCCAGGGCTATCTTACCAACAGGATATGCTGATTTGCCAGGTACTACACCGTGGAACACCGTATTAGACGGTTTGAGATTTTTATCTGTTAGTCCCATACGACGGAAGGTCTCATAGTACAAGATATTAATGCTGCTCCCTCCATCCATGAGCACTTTGGTAAATTTGTAACCTCCCACCTGAGGCGCCACCACCAGAGCCAACTGACCCGGATTATCAACCTGGGGAGGGTGATCCTCTCTGCTCCATATGATTGGCTGTTCAGACCAGCGTAGATAACGGGACATGGCTGGTTCAACAGAGTTGACCGCCCGCCTCTGAACCTTCCGGTCTCTCTTGTCCAAGCTAGTGGTGAAGACATGGTACTGCCCACTACTCAACTGCTTTGGATTGCTCTGGTAACCTGACTGTTGCTGCTGTTGGTTGTAACCACCCTGGTTGTTCTGACTATTTTGATTATTATGTCCGCCCGGATTACCATTAAATCCCGAACCGGGATTTCCTCCACCGTAACCCGGCCCGGACCCTGAGCCACCGCCGGAGCCATGATCATACCGGAAAGCATTAGAATTCTTGAACTCCTGCATAATGAAGCAATCCTTCCAGAGATGGTTTGCTGGCGCCTCCTTCGTCCCATGCCTTGGACAGGGCTGGCTTAGTAGATAGTTTAGGCGGTCCGGGTTAGGGTTGGGTGCCCCACTACGATTTTTCGGTTTACCCTTGCGTCGCTGGCCATTGTCCTGCGTGTTGGCATTAGCCACAAAGTCCATGTTACCATCCGCTTTACGCTTGCCTCCACCACCATTGCCTGCCCAGTGATGCTGCTGACCTTCGGAGTTGATGTTCCTCTTTCCCTTCCCTGCCTTGTCATCATCAGATTCGGGATCTTTGGTACTATCAGAATCAGCATACTTTACCAAAGCAGCCATGAGGGTCCCCATGTCAGTGCAATGACGCTTCATCCGTCCCAACTTCAGCTTTAGGGGCCCAAACCGGCAGTTGCCTTCTAGGGTTAATACTGCGGTGTCAGCGTTGATGCGGTCTGATGAATGCAACACTTGTGCAACCCGGCGCAACCAATGAGTCGTTGATTCTCCTTCCTCCTGGACGCAGGCAGCTAAGTCCACTATCGACATAGGCTGTTTACATGTATCCTTGAAATTGCTGATAAACCGGGCTCGTAATTGGGCCCATGAACTGATAGAATTAGCCGGCAAGCTTTTTAACCAAGTACGGGCCGTTCCTTCAAGCATCATGGTGAAGTATTTTGCACACGCCGCGTCATCCACATCAAGCATCTCCATGGCCATCTCATAGCTCTCCACCCATGTCTCTGGAGGTTGATCTGCCGTGTAATTTGGTACTTTGCGCGGGCCTTTGAAATCCTTGGGCAGGCGCACATTGCATAAAGCGGGGACAAAGCAAGGCACCCCCAAAGAACTAGAAGTAACACCAGGTTCGATCGAGATAGTTGGACGAACCGGCGTGAGCTGCCGAGCCATATGCTGTGCGGCTAACTCGGCCTCCCTGCGTGCTCGGGCCCGGTCCACCACTTCCTGAGCGTTATCAGCACCACCCGCCGGGTTGTTGCCACGGGGTGCTCCACGTCGTTCATTACTCGACACTGCCGGTTCATCCATATGTCTGCTATAGCTCCGGCTTGGACGGGGGGTCGAGTGGATCCGGTCGCGGCTGTACGAGTATGCTTCCTGTTGGACCAAAGCAGTCCTCAGAAGCTCCTTGACCCGTCGCGTCTCTACTGCCTGCGGCGAGTCACCTTCAATTGGAATGGCCTCCAGCCGTGCAGCAGCGGCGACGAGATTGTCCATTGGGTTGGAGTAGTGACCCGGAGGTGTTAAAACAGCCTGAGGTATAATGGTGTTTTGACGAGGCGGGTCCATCTGACGAGGCTGAACCGGCGCACCGGTCTCAGGAGCTTCCTCCAGCGGATTACTGGTTCCTGCTCCTGGGGTGTTGAAAAGGTCTCTGGCCTCGAAAACCGGAGGCAAACGGGATCGGTACTTCCTCCTCATGACTTCCTGCGATGCGTTCTGGTCCAACATGAGCCTGTAGGCTTGTGCGTCTAGAGCGGCCCGCTCTGTGGCCATCCTGGTGTCCTCAGCTGCCAGATCCGCCTTGGCCTGGGTGATCTGTTCCTTTACCTTTGCAATCTCCGCGTTGTGGACGTCCTGATCCGCCGGATTAGCTTCCGCCATAAGCACAGCCAATGCATCAAATAGCTCTGATAGAACTTGAGCCGGCGGGCGCACAGGGCCTCCTGCCCCGGCAGCCGTCGCCGCTGCTGAACCGGAGGTTGTTGCCGCAGCGGTCGAAGAATGAAGCGCTGCTTGTGTGTCGGCCATGAATATTCCAACTCGGTTGGGCAGATCAGAGGGGCCCGAAATACTGTCGCCATCGGAACAGCCCCCAATCCGGCCATCTTGTAGCTGATAAAGAGATTCGGTTTCTCCGGTCGATGACTCGTCATCGGAACAAACGACGGTCTCGCCGCGAGATTCCGATCTATCCTCATAACTTCCTCCATGGATGACTCCCACGAAGGCATGCTTCATGGCCGGTTTAACCCGGGTGGATCGCCCATGCTGAGCCATTTTGACGAGGTCGGTGCAGATATCCAGCTCAGGGCCCGGTTCTCCGATCTTGCCGATAAAAACGTGTATGCCACCAAAGGGGACCCGGTACCCGTACTCAACTGAGCCAGCCTCGGGGCCCCAGCCTGCATCATCGATGTAGAGCTTGCTGCGACGACTCTTAGTCATCCGGCCCACGGCGTAGCCCTTGAGTCCTTCCAAGCGGCCCTCCAAGAACTTGAAACCATCGTGTGATAGCCCCACGGTGGGCGCCAATTGTCGTGGTTTTGTCATGGAAAATGTCCTAGAGAAAGGACTTAGTCGTGGAGCCATCGCAACGGGTTAGCTTGAAGGGGTTAAAGCGGACACAGGGACGCAAGAGAGTTTATACTAGTTCGGCCTCTTCGATGAAGGTAAAAGCCTACGTCTAGTTGTGATGGAATCGATGGGGTTTCGATGACTAGGGAGCAAACAAGCTTCGCCTAAGTCTCGAGTTGTTGTCTGTTGTCCTTGAACCGCCGCCAGGTCGTCCCCTTATATACACGGGTGACGCCCGTCGGTTCACAGAGTCCCAATACCGGCTCATAGATGTGTCCAGTTTGGTCTCTACTTATTCCTAACTTACAATACAAGTTAACTACTAACGCCGGTTTACGGTTACAGGCCTTGAACCGACCATGGGCCTTGAGCCCTCATCTGCCTTCTTGGGCTTTAACATACTTAACTACTGACGAAGTTAACCCGGCCTAGACAGGCCGGTTTACGCCCAGTAGTAATATCCCCAACAATAACACAAGAACCGTGTTCACTTCTCGGACTCCGCCGAGAAGAGACCATCACGGCTACACACGCGGTTGATGCATTTTAATTAAGTTAAGTGTCAAGTTCTCTACAACCGGACATTAACAAATTCCCATGTGCCACATAACCGCGGGCACGGCTTTTGAAAGTTCAAACCCTGCAGGGGTGTCCCAACTTAGCCCATCACAAGCTCTCATGGTCAACGAAGGATATTCCTTCTCCCAGGAAGACCCGATCAGTCTCAGAATCCCGGTTACAAGACATTTTGACAATGGTAAAACAAGACCAGCAAAGCCGCCCGGATGTTCCGACAAATCCCGATAGGAGCTGCACATATCTCATTCTCAGGGCACACCGGATCAGCCAGACGTCGGGTTGGCATAGACCCTAGTTGCCCAGGGGGCGCCGGACATCGCTCAGGTTGGACCAACACTTAGAGAAGCACTGGCCCGAGGGGGTTAAAATAAAGATGACCCTTGGGAGCACGAGTCCCAAGGGAAAAGTAGGTGGTGGTGAGGCAAATGGTAAAACCAAGGTTGGGCCTTGCTGGAGGAGTTTTATTCAAAGCAAACTGTCAAGGGGTTCCCATAACACCCAACCGCGTAAGGAACGCAAAATCAAGGAACATAACACCGGTATGACGGAAACTAGGGCGGCAAGAGTGGAACAAAACACTAGGAATAAGGCCGAGCCTTCCACCCTTTACCAAGTATATAGATGCATTAATTAAATAAGAGATATTGTGATATCCCAACATATCCATGCTCCAACATGGAACAAACTTCAGCTTCACCTGCAACTAGCAACGATATAAGAGGGGCTGAGCAAAGCGGTAACATAGCCAAACAACGGTTTGCTAGGAAAGGTGGGTTAGAGGCTTGACATGGCAATATGGGAGGCATGATATAGCAATGGTAGGTAGCGCGGCATAGCAATAGAGCGAACAACTAGCAAGCAAAGATTGAAGTGATTTCGAGGGTATGGTCATCTTGCCTGAAATCCCACAAGGAAGAAGAACGAGTCCATGAAGAAGACGAACCAACGTAGTCGAACGAATCCTCACAACTCCGAAACGAAACCGAAGCTAACGAGAGAAGCAACCCAGAAAGAAGCAAGCAACATAGTAAACAACCATCACATAAACATCGCATGATGCACAACCAAGTATGATGCATGTCCGGTTTAATGAGGCATGGCATGCCAAAATGCACAAACAATACTACAAATTAAGTGGAGCTTGAGTTGCATATTAACGAAACACCACGTGACTTATTTAGTTCTCTCCCGTTTATGTACCCAACAATGTTAAATGTTATTAAACATGGCAAGAGGTGCAGCATGATAAAACTACCTATCTAGGCAAATTTAAATGAGGTCGGAACAACAAGCAACAAGTCTGGAAAATCCTCAAGTGCATATTTTAGGTTTGGTACTATTCTTCCCTAAACCTTTTATAGTTGTTAAACATTCTAGATGAGTGCACCCTGTTAAACTAGGCATTTTTCTACCCCATTTACATATAAAGTTTATTTAAAACCGAGCTACGGTTATTAAGTTATGAATTAAAGCATTTTAACATGGCATTTGAACAAATTTCAACAAAAATCAATTTAAAAATTTTAAACATGCATGAAAGTTGTAAATTATGAAACTAGACAAAATTCTAAGCATTTTTCATATAAAGTTTGTTTAATTCTGATGCACGGTTGTGGAGTTAGAATATGCATGAAGTGCAAGGGCTTTTCTGTAAAATGGTCTTTCTCTGGAAATTAGACAAATTCGCAGCAGGGAAAAAATACCTCGGGTCGTATCTAGCTGGCCCAACAGAGAAGGAGAGGTATGGGAATGCTGCTCACCATGGGCCATGGCCCAGGAGTTGGAGGGAGCCCGCCGGCAAGAGTGACGCACAGCTGGGCCGGCTGGTGCAGCCCACGGCGCGTAGGAGGCAGGCCGTCTCAGCGCTGCTCGTTGGGCCTTGAGGAGGGACGCGGTCCATGAGCGGTCAACACACGGGTGCGCTCGAGCCGTTGCTTGACGCAGAGGATGGCGCGACAGCGGGCGGAGCTCCGGCGACGGAGGAAGACGGAGCTCGCCGGGGATGGACCGAACCAGAGGAGTGATGATGACCCACAAGTATAGGGGATCTATTGTAGTCCTTTCGATAAGTAAGAGTGTCGAACCCAACGAGGAGCAGAAGGAAATGATAAGCGGTTTTCAGCAAGGTATTCTCTGCAAGTACTGAAATAAGTGGTAACAGATAGTTTTGTGATAGGATAAATTGTAACGGGCAACAAGTAACAAAAGTAAATAAAGTGCAGCAAGGTGGCCCAATCCTTTTGTAGCAAAGGACAAGCCGGAACAAACTCTTATAATAGGAAAAGCGCTCCCGAGGACACATGGGAATATCGTCAAGCTAGTTTTCATCACGTTCATATGATTCGCGTCGATACTTTGATAATTTGATATGTGTGTGGACCGGTGCTTGGGTGTTGTTCTTACTTGAACAAGCATCCCACTTATGATTAACCTCTATTGCAAGCATCCGCAACTACAACAAAAGTATTAAGGTAAACCTAACCATAGCATGAAACATATGGATCCAAATCAGCCCCTTACGAAGCAATGCATAAACTAGGGTTTAAGCTTCTGTCACTCTAGCAACCCATCATTTACTTATTACTTCCCAATGCCTTCCTCTAGGCCTAAATAATGGTGAAGCGTTATGTAGTCGACGTTCACATAACACCACTAGAGGGTAGACAACATGCATCTTATCAAAATATCGAACGAATACCAAATTCACATGACTACTCATAGCAAGACTTCTCCCTTGTCCTCAGGAACGAACGTAATTACTCACAAAGCATATTCATGTTCATAATCAGAGGGGTAATAATATGCATATAGAATCTGAACATATGATCTTCCACCAAATAAACCAATTAGCATCAACTACAAGGAGTAATCAACACTACTAGCAACCTACTAGCACCAATCCCGGACTTTGAGACAAGAATTGGATGCAAGAGATGAAATAGGGTTTGGAGATGAGATGGTGCTGGTGAAGATGTTGATGGAGATTGCCCTCTCCCGATGAGAGGAGCGTTGGTGATGACGATGGTGATGATTGCCCCCTCCCGGAGGGAAGTTTCCCCGGCAGAACAATGTAACGCCCCGAGACCGATGTGCCAGGTGTCGTCCAGTTATTCGCTGTTGTTGAGTTGTCATTGCTTGCGTGTCATGCATTGCATATCCTGTCATCATGTGCATTTCATGTGCATACGTGTTTGTCTCATGCATCCGAGCATTTTCCCCGTTGTCCGTTTTGCATTCCGGCGCTTCGTTCTCCTCCGGTGGTCATTTCTGGCTTTCTTTCATGTGTGGGGATTAAACATTTCCGGATTGGACCGAGACTTGCCAAGCGGCCTTGGTTTACTACCGGTAGACCGCCTGTCAAGTTTCGTATCATTTGGACTTCGTTTGATACTCCAACGGTTAACCGAGGGACCGAAAAGGCCTCGTGTGTGTTGCAGCCCAACACCCCTCCACTTTGGCCCAAAACCCACCTAAACCTGCTCCATCATCTAGAGAGTTCGATCACGATCGCGTGGCCAAAAACCGCACCTCCTTTGACTCTCCTAGCTCCCTCTATGGCTATAAATAGAACCCCTCCGAATCCGGATCTTCCTCTTCCCCGAAACCCTAAAATTCGTCTCCGCGCGGCCGGACATTGTCCGCACCGCGCCGGACACAGCCACCGCGCCACTCCCACACTGCCACGTGGCACCTCCGCCGCCAGCCGCCGCCGCCGTGGCCCGGCGAGCCCGCAGCGGGCCCGCCCGGCCCATCGCCGCCCGCGCCTCCACCGCGCCCCTTCTCCTTCCTCCCGCGCCGCTCGCCGCCTCCCCGCCGCCGCCGCAGCTCGCCCGCGCCGCCTCGTCTCCTTGCCCGCGCCGCCCGCCGGCCTTGCGCCACCGCCGCCATCGCCCGGCGCCTCTCCGCCGCCGTGCGCCATCACCGCCCCGGGCCCGCGCCCCTCGCCGCACTTCGACGTCCGCGCCCGGCCGCGCCTCCCCGGCCTCCCTCTCCGGCGGGTGCCTCGTCGCCGGATCCCCTCTCCAGCAAGAACTCCGGTGAGATCCGCCTCCGCTCCGGCGAGATTCCGGTCGGATCCGGATCGGGACCAGATCCACCGGTCCCCGATCCAAACGCCCTCGCCCGTCCCCGCACCGCTCCGTCCCCGCACCGCCTCGTCCCGCGTTGACTTTTTTCGCGGGGAAAATTTCTTCTTAGTCCTGAGATTCCCAGATCCATATGCACATGTTCATCGCGTCGTAACTTTGCATCCATAGCTCCGATTCATGCATATAGCATATCAAAATGTTCATCTCAGAGAGTACATCATTTCATTTCATTGCATCATTTTCATTTGTGTTCATCTTGATACCCGAAATGCTGTTAGAAGAGGGCTACTTGAGATAATTGTCAGATCTGCTGCTCCATTTAGCTTTTTGTCATTTTTGCCATGATTAATGTGTGCATGATATGCCCTGATGCTCTACATATGTTTTGTTAAGGGTTTTGTCATCTTTCCAGAGGTGCAACCCATGTATTTTTTTGATGTGTGTGGTGACTAGCACAAGCTTGCCAAGTGGTGCACTTGTTAATTCTGATTTCAGGGACTTAGCATTTCCACTAAGTCCTTGAGCTGTTTATCTCATGATGCCATATGTTCATGTTGTTTCCTAGTGATCCGTTCCTCTTTTGAGGATGATCAGTAAGGATGTTTTGTTAATATTGTAGTGCTCTATCCATCCATGCCTTTGTTTGCAATTATGGAGCACCCTAGCTTGAGTCAATCGAGCTCTACTTTTGCTTCTTTGTGAAACTGGGCAGATTGTCAACTTGTCTGCAATTTTGCCGATGTTGTTGTAGTTGATCCGTGCATGCTATGTTATTGTTCTTGCCATGTCTAGCTTGCATTTTGTGTGTTCTTAATGGTTGTATGCTTAGCTTATCATGTCTTGCTCTGTTTTGAGTGCATTGAGCTCGTAAACATGCCTACTTGAGTTATATTTCAGCATGTGCCAGTTTTCACTAAGTCTGTGATCTGATTATGTTTTTGCTATGTTCACATGCTTGCAATTGTATTTTCTGATCCCTTTTGGTTCAAGGTCACTAAGGGACTTTTGTTAAGCTCTTTGAGTAGCTTCATGCCATGCTTTACTTTGTCATGTTCAGGTCCTGTAGCATGTAGTTTTGTTGCTCCGAAGAGTGCTACCTGATCTGAAATTCCAGACAAGTGTTAATTTCACTAAGTCTGAGATCTGTTTGCCATATGCATTTTTGCCATGCTTGTTTGAACCTGTTAATGGATGAATTGGCCGTAGCTCAGTGCTAGTCTTTTGTTAAGCTTCTTGAGTGGATCCCTTCCATGTATTTTGTTGTCATGTTTGGGTGATGTAGCATGTTCATCTCATTGCATTTAGATGCCTACTTGTTGTAAATCGCAGACCGGTGTCATATTTGAATCGCTTGCCATTTCCAAACCGTAACTCCGATTCCGGTGTTCTTTATATCGTTTTCAAGCGATTTCATCTCATCTTTCTAGTGGCACACTTGGAATTTCCAAGTTGAGGCAAGGTTCATGCATTCCTTGTCCAATCATGCATATGCATCGCATACCGCATCCCGCATATCATATCATGTTCATGTGTTGGTTGTTTACTATGTTGTGTGCTTCTTTTCCGGTGTTTGCTTCTTCGGGTTGGTTCCGTTAACGTTGCGTTGTGAGGACCCGTTCGTCTATGTCCGTTTGTCTTCTTCATGGACTCGTTCTTCTTCCTTGCGGGATTTCAGGCAAGATGACCATACCCTCGAAATCACTACTATCTTTGCTTTGCTAGATGCTCGCTCTTTTTCTATGCCTATGTTGCGATACCTACCACTTGCTTATCATGCCTCCTATATTGTTGAACCAAGCCTCTAACCCACCTTGTCCTAGCAAACCGTTGTTTGGCTATGTTACCGCTTTGCTCAGCCCCTCTTATAGCATTGTTAGTTGCAGGTGAAGATTGAAGTTTGTTCCTTGTTGGAACATGGAGGTGTTGTTCCTTGTTGGAACATGTTTACTTGTTGGGATATCACTATATATCTTAGTTAATTAATGCATCTATATACTTGGTAAAGGGTGGAAGGCTCGGCCTTATGCCTGGTGTTTTGTTCCACTCTTGCCGCCCTAGTTTCCGTCATATTGGTGTTATGTTCCCGGATTTTGCGTTCCTTACGCGGTTGGGCTATAATGGGAACCTCTTGACAGTTCGCCTTAAGTAAAGCTCTTCCAGCAATGCCCAACATTGGTTTTACCATTCGCCATGTAGCCTCTTTTTCCCTTGGGTTTCGTGGACTCAAGGGTCATCATTATTTTAACCCCCCCCCCCCGGGCCAGTGCTCCTCTGAGTGTTGGTCCACCTGTCAGCTGCCGGTGACCACCAGGGGCAACTCTGGGCTGGCCTACCCGTACCTAGGACAATCTGAGTGTGCCCTGAGAAAGAGATATGTGCAGATCCTATCGGGATTTGTCGGCACATTCGGGCGGTGTTGTTGGTTTAGTTTTACCCTGTCGAAATGTCTTGTTGTACCGGGATACCGAGTCTGATCGGAATGTCTCGGGAGGAGGTCTATTCCTTCGTTGACCATGAGAGCTTTTCATGGGCTAAGTTGGGACACCCCTGCAGGGTTTTGAACTTTTGAGAGCCGTGCCCGTGGTTATGGGCAGATGGGAATTTGTTAATGTCCGGTTGTAGATAACTTGAACCTTAACTTAATTAAAATGAATCAATCGCGTGTGTAACCGTGATGGTCTCTTCTCAGCGGAGTCCGGGAAGTGAACACGGTGTTGGAGTTATGTTTGACGTAGGTTGTTATAGGATCACTTCTTGATCATACTTTTATCGACCGTGCTTTGCCTTCTCTTCTCGCTCTCATTTGCGTATGTTAGCCACCATATATGCTAGTCGCTTGCTGCAGCTCCACCTCATACCTTTTACCTTACCCATAAGCTTAAATAGTCTTGATCGCGAGGGTGCGAGATTGCTGAGTCCCTGTGGCTCACAGATACTTCCAAAACCAGCTTGCAGGTGCCGATGAGTCCGTGCAGATGACGCAACCAAGCTCAGGAGGAGCTCGATGAAGATCTTGTCCTTTGTGTTGTTTCGTTCTAGTTGATCAGTAGTGGAGCCCAGTTGGGGTCGATCGGGGACCTTTGTCGCATTTGGGGTTCTTCTTTTATTTTGGTTCCGTAGTCGGACCTTGTTTGTATCTGGATGATGTAATGCTTTATTCATGTAATTGTGTGAAGTGGCGATTGTAAGCCAACTATGTATCTCTTTCCCTTATTATATTACATGGGTTGTGTGAAGATTACCTCACTTGCGACATATGCCTTCAATGCGATTATGCCTCTAAGTCGTGCCTCGACACGTGGGAGATATAGTCGCATCGAGGGTGTTACAAACAGCTCTGCTGGAGCTCTAGATTGGATCCGCCAAGGTTCCGCCTCGTGGCGGCAGAGTCTCGTCCCGAAAAGTTCCTTCTTATTTTTTTCTCATTGAAAGACCACATATAGGAGAAGATGGGCGTCGGAGAGCCACCAGGGGGCCCACGAGGTAGGGGGCGCGCCCTAGGGGGGGCGCCCCCCACCCTTGTGACCAGGGTGTGGGCCCCTGGCCTTCATCTTTGGCGCGGATTTTTCTTTATTTCTTTTAAGACGTTCCGTGGAGTTTCAATACTTTTAGAGTTGCGCAGAATAGGTCTCTAATATTTGCTCCTTTTCCAGACCAGAATTCCAGTTGCCGGCATTCTCCCTCCTTATGTAAACCTTGTAAAATAAGAGAGAATAGCCATAAGTATTGTGGCATAAAGTGAAATAATAGTCCATAATGCGATAAATATCGATATAAAAGCATGATGCAAAATGGACGTATCAACTCCCCCAAGCTTAGACCTCGCTTGTCCTCAAGCGAAAAGCCGATAACAATAAATATGTCCTCATGTTTAGAGGTAGAGGCGTCGATAAAGATAAAATACGGACATGAAGGCATCATGATTATTCTCATAACAGCAACATATATAGATTTTGTCCTATGATTGCTTATGTTCAAGTGATGATCTATTCACAATGCAAAAGTATAAATCATAAACCTTATTGGGCTCCGACAAACTATAATCTCAGTCATTGAAGCAATTGCAATTTATCATAACATCGGAAAGAGTCTATGTCAGAGCTAAAAAGCAAGTCCACATACTCAACTATCATTTAGTCCTCCATAATTGCTAACACTCATGCGATACTTGTGGTTACGGAGTTTTAATCGGACACAGAGAAAGATAGGGGCTTATAGTTTTGCCCCACAACCTTTTACCTCAAGGGTAATGTCAACAATAATGGTTCATGCTCCCCTACATCCAATTAGATATATATATCATGTTCTTTCCAACATGCTGAGCTTGCCAAAGGATAAAATGAAAAAGAAAAGATGAAGATCACCATGACTCTTGCATGAGGTAGAAGATAATAATAAAGGATAGGCCCTTCGCAGAGGGAAGCAGAGGTTGCCATGCACTTTTATGGTTGGATATATAAAATCTCAATGCGAAAGAACGTCACTCTATATGGCCCCTTGTGATATGAACCTTTATTATGTAGTCCGTCACTTTTATTACTTCCACATCACAAGATTGTATAAAGCTTATTTCTCCCACACCAATCAATCATACATATTTAGAGCAATTTTTATTGCTTTGCACCGATGACAACTTACTTGAAGGATCTTACTCAATCCATAGGTAGACATGGTGGACTCTCATGGCAAAACTGGTTTAGGGATTTTGGAAGCACAAGTAGTATTTCTACTTAGTGCTGAGAATTTGGCTAGCATGAGGGGGAAAGGCAAGCTCAACAAGTTAGAGGATCCATGACAACATACTTTATCTCAGATATAAGAAAGGCATGACTCATCACGTCGTCTTCCTTGTCCAACATCAACTCTTTAGCATGTCATATTTTAATGAGTGCTCCCAATCATAAAAGATGTCAATGATAATATATCTATATGTGAAACCTCTCTTTCCTTATTACTTCCTATTAATTGCAACAATGACCAAAGCTATGTCTGCCAACTCCCAACAACTTTTAATCATCATACTCTTTCTATGTGAAGTCATTACTCTCAATAAGATCAATATGAACTTTTTGTTTCTTTTTATTCTTTTTCTCTTTTCTTTTATTCACCCAAGATCATGGCAAAATAATCAAGCCCTTGACTCAACACTAATCTTTATTATATATAACTCACAGACTCGATTACATAGAGAGATCATAAAGCAAAACTCAAAACTAGATCATGCCATAAACTTTATTCTACTAGATCAAGATACTACTAATAGGATTGAACTAAGAAAAACAGTAAAGATAGGAGTTGCGATTGTGATACGATACCGGGGCACCTCCCCCAAGCTTGGCAGTTGCCAAGGGGAGTGCCCATACCCATGTGATTATATCTCCTTGGTTGGTGAAGAAGGTGGTGGTGACGTTGGCTTAGTTGATGGCTTAGGCTTCTCCCTTAATTTGCGCTTGAGGACGGCATTTTGATCCCTCGGATAATCAATATCCCACTTCAGGGTTAATATCTTTTTGCATAGATCCTACTTATTTTCCTGCAAGAGACGAAAAGGGATAAACTCGAACTTGGGTTTCTTTACCCTATCAGGGAGACTTGACTTTTTGAACTCCACGTGCATGTCCCCAGGTTGAGGTAATGGTGCTTCATCTTCATCTAAGCTCGTCTCCTCCTTCTCCTTGGGTTCATAGTCCTCTTCTTCCTCCGTGGTCCATCCATTATGTTCCACATCTCCATAGACCTTTGGATTTGCTAAGTAATCATCCACATAGCTTTCTCCTTCCGAATCCTGGGAAGACATGTTGATTTAATCTGCAATGGGACACCTCAAAACAAAGACACGATATTTTTGCGTGATACGGGAGCCAAAACCTTCGGGAGAATATATAATGAATTTTTACCGACCAAAATATGTATCATGAAAGAAAACGGAGTCCGGAAGGCACACGAGGTGCTCACGAGGTAGGGGGCGCGCCCACCACCCTCGTGGGGCCCTCGTGTCCTTCCCCGACTGCTACTTATTTTTCTATTTTTCTAAATATTCCAAAATGGAGAAATATTGCCTTAAAAATTGTTTTGGAGTCGGTTTACTTACCGTACCACATACCTATTCCTTTTCGGAGTCTGAAATGGTCTCGAAAGTGTCCCTTATGTATTCCTCCGGGGTTACGGTTTCAATAATATTGGTTTCAACATTTATGGGATTACCTGAGATATAGTGTTTAATTCTTTGACCGTTTACCACCTTCGGATTTGTGCCTTCGAAGTTGTTGATTTTTATGGCACCGGAACGATAGACCTCTTCGATAACATAGGGGCCTTCCCATTTAGAGAGAAGTTTTCCTGCAAAAAATCTTAAATGAGAGTTGTATAGCAATACATAATCACCTACATTAAACTCACGCTTTTGTATCCTTTTGTCATGCCATCTTTTAACTTTTTTTAAACAACTTGGCATTTTCATAAGCTTGGGTTCTCCATTCATCAAGTGAGCTGATATCAAATAACCTCTTCTCACCGGCAAGTTTAAAATCATAGTTAAGCTCTTTAATAGCCCAATATGCCTTATGTTCTAGTTCGAGAGGTAAGTGACATGCTTTTCCATAAACCATTTTATACGGAGACATACCCATAGGATTTTTATATGCTGTTCTATAAGCCCATAATGCATCATCAAGTTTCTTAGACCAATTCTTTCTAGACCTATTAATAGTCTTTTGCAAAATTAATTTGAGCTCTCTATTGCTCAACTCTACTTGACCACTAGACTGAGGGTGATAAGGAGATGAAATTCTATGATTAACATCATATTTAGCAAGCATTTTATGAAAGGCACCATGAATAAAGTGTGAACCACCATCAGTCATTAAATATCTAGGGACTCCAAACCTCAGAAAATAACTTCCTTAAGCATTTTAATAGAAGTGTTATGACCAGCACTACTAGTTGGAATAGCTTCTACCCACTTAGTAACGTAATCAACGGCAACTAGAATATGTGTGTATCCATTAGAGGCAGGAAAAGGTCCCATATAATCAAAGCCCCAAACATCAAATGGTTCAATTACAAGAGAATAATTCATAGGCATTTCTTGACGTCTACTAATATTACCAATTCTTTGACATTCATCACAAGACAAGACAAACTTACGGGCATCCTTGAAGAGAGTAGGCCAATAAAAACCAGATTGCAATACCTTATGTGCAGTTCTATCTCCAGCGTGGTGTCCTCCATAAGACTCGGAGTGACACTTGCGTAGGATCTGTTCCTGTTCATGCTCAGGTACACAACGTCTAATAACACCATCTACTCCTTCTTTATAAAGATGTGGGTCATCCCAAAAGTAATGTCTCAAGTCATAGAAGAACTTTTTCTTTTGCTGGTATGTGAAGCTAGGTGGTATAAACTTAGCAACAATATAATTAGCATAATCAGCATACCATGGAGTACTACGAGAAGTACTTATAACATTTAATTGTTCATCAGGAAAGCTATCATTAATAGGTAGTGGGTCATCAAGAATATTTTCTAACCTAGACAAGTTGTCTGCAACAGGGTTCTCAGCTCCCTTTCTATCAACAATATGCAAATCAAATTCTTGTAGCAAGAGAACCCATCTAATAAGTCTAGGTTTAGCATCTTTCTTTTCCATAAGATATTTAATAGCAGCATGATCTGTTTGAATAGTTACTTTAGAATCAACAATATAAGATCTGAACTTATCACAAGCAAATCAACTGCTAAAAGCTCTTTTTCAGTAGTAGCATAATTTCTTTGAGCATTGTCTAGAGTCTTACTAGCATAATGAATAACATTTAATTTCTTATCAACTCTTTGCCCTAGAACAGCACCTACAGCATAATCACTAGCATCACACATAATTTCAAAGGGTAAATTCCAATCAGGTGGCTGAACAATAGGTGCAGAGACTAATGCTTTCTTAAGTATCTCAAATGCTTCTACACAATCATCATCAAAGACAAATGGTATATCTTTTTGCAATAAATTAGTCAGAGGCCGAGAAATTTTTGAGAAGTCCTTAATGAACCTCCTATAAAATCCAGCGTGACCAAGGAAACTTCTTATACCTTTGATGTCCTTGGGACATGGAATCTTTTCAATAGCATCAACCTTGGCTTTATCAACTTCAATACCTCTTTCAGAAACTTTATGCCCCAAGACAATACCTTCATTAACCATTAAGTGGCACTTTTCCCAATTCTAGACAAGATTAGTTTCTTCACATCTCTGCAAAACTCGATCAAGATTGCTCAAGCAATCATCAAAAGAGGAACCATAGACGGAAAATTCGTCCATGAAAACCTCACAAATCTTTTCACAAAAGTCAGAGAATATAGCCATCATGCATCTTTGAAAGGTAGCAGGTGCATTACATAAACCAAAGGGCATACTTCTATAAGCAAAAGTACCAAAAGGGCATGTAAAAGTAGTCTTTGATTGATCTCTAGCCGACACAGGTATTTGAGAGAAACCAGAATAACCATCTAGAAAGCAATAGTGTGTATGTTTGCATAATCTTTCTAGCATTTGATCAATAAAAGGTAAGGGGTAATGATCTTTCTTAGTAGCTTTATTTAATTTGCGGAAATCAATTACCGTCCTATAACCTGTGATAATTCTTTGTGGAATCAATTCATCTTTATCATTAGGAACAACAGTAATACCTCCCTTCTTAGGGACACAATGGACAGGACTTACCCACTCACTATCAGCAACGGGATAGATTATACCTGCCTCCAGAAGCTTTAATATTCCTTTTCTTACCACTTCTTTCATCTTAGGATTCAGACGTCGCTGAGGATCACGAACTGGTTTGGCATCTGCTTCCAAATTTATTTTATGTTGACATAGAGTGGGACTAATGCCCTTAAGATCATCAAGAGTATATCCAATAGCAGCACAGTGCTTCTTCAGAGTTTTCAATAATCTTTCTTCTTCATGCTCTGAAAGGTTAGCACTAATAATAACAGGATATATCTTCTTTTCATCAAAATAAGCATATTTAAGATTATCAGGCAAAGGTTTACGCTCAAACACGGGATCACCCTTGGGTGGAGGAGGATCCCCTAAGATTTCAACAGGCAAGTTGTGATGCGGAATAGGTTCCTGTTTAAAGAATACTTCATCTATTTCCCTTCTTTCATTCATGGACATATCATTTTCATGGTCTAGCAAATAGTGTTCTAAAGGATCACTAGGAGGTACGGCAATAGAAGCAAGACCAATAATTTCATCCTTACTAGGTAATTCTTCCTCACGATGTTATTTACTAAATTTAGAGAAATTAAACTCATGAACCATATCATCCAAGCCAATAGTAACAACATTCTTAGTGCAATCTATGGTAGCATTGACAGTATTTAAGAAGGGTCTACCAAATATAATGGGACAAAAGCTATCTTGCGGAGAAGTAAGAACAAGAAAATTAGCAGGATACTTAGTTTTCCCACACAAGACTTCAACATCTCTAACAATTCCAATTGGTGAAACAGTATCTCTATTGGCAAGTTTAATAGTAACATCAATATCTTCTAACTCAACAGGTGCAATTTCATTCTTAATTTATCTGTATAAGTCATGAGGTATAACACTAGCACTAGCACCCATATCACATAAGCCATGATAACAATGATCTCCTATTTTAACAGAAATAACAGGCACGCCTACCACGGGTCTATGTTTATCTTTAGCACAAGGTTTAGCAATTCTAGCAGTTTCACCTTCGAACTAAATAACATGCCCATCAATATTATCAGACAAGAGATCTTTAACAATAGCAATATTAGGTTCTACTTTAACTTGCTCAGGAGGTGTATAAGTTCTAATATTGCTTTTACGAACAACAATTGAAGCTTTAGCATGATCCTTTATTCTAATAGGGAAAGGTGGTTTCTCAATATAAGAAGTAGGAACAATAGGATCATTATAAGTGACAATCTTTTCTTCAACTTTAATAGGTGCAGCTACTTTTACTTCTATGGGAGGATGATATTTAAACCACTTC
Source organism: Triticum urartu (assembly GCF_003073215.2). Taxonomy (NCBI): domain Eukaryota; kingdom Viridiplantae; phylum Streptophyta; class Magnoliopsida; order Poales; family Poaceae; genus Triticum; species Triticum urartu. Next base: position 51,969 of record NW_024115746.1, read on the forward strand.
TCCTTAGGGAGATCAACATAAGTAGCAAAAGATTCACAGAAAGAAGCTACTATCTCAGAGTCAAGTCCATATTTAGTGCTAAACTTACGGAAAATATCGGTGTCCATAAAAGATTTAACACAATCAAACTTAGGTGTCATACCTGACTCCTTACCTTCGTCGAGGTCCCAATCTTCAGAGTTGCGTTTAATTCTATCCAATAAATTCCATCTGAATTCAATAGTCTTCATCGTAAAAGAGCCAGCACAAGAAGTATCGAGCATGGTGCGATTGTTATCAGAAAGCCGAGCATAAAAACTTTGCATAATTATTTCTCTTGAGAGCTCATGATTGGGGCATGAATATAACATTGATTTAAACCTCCCCCAAGCTTGAGCGATGCTTTCTCCTTCGCGAGGCCAGAAATTATATATATAATTGCGATCACGATGAACAAGATGCATAGGGTAATACTTTTGATGATCCAGCTTCAATCTTTTATAGTCCCATCATCTCATATCATCACATAGCCTATACCATATCAATGCGACTCCCTTCAAAGATAAAGGGAAGACCTTCTTCTTAGCGACATCATCGGGTATACCTGCAAGCTTAAATAATCAAAAACTTCATCCACATATATTAAGTGCTCATCAGGATGCTTTGTTCCATCTCCTGTAAAAGGATTAGCTAGCAGTTTTTCTATCATACCCGAAGGATACTCATAAGGAATTTCATTTTCAATAGGTTCAGTAGGTTGAGGAGCAACTCTTTGCTCTACTGGACGGGGTGAAGATACCCCGAACAAGCCCCTCAGAGAATTACTTTCCATAGTAACAAGTGACAGTAAATTTCAGCACACTATATAAATTTTTCCTTACCAAAATCCACCTACCAAAGGCGCTACACTCCCCGGCAACGGCGCCAGAAAAGAGTCTTGATGACCCACAAGTATAGGGGATCTATCATAGTCCTTTCGATAAGTAAGAGTGTCGAACCCAATGAGGAGCAGAAGGAAATGATAAGCGGTTTTCAGCAAGGTATTCTCTGCAAGTACTGAAATAAGTGGGAACTGATAGTTTTGTGATAGGATAAATTGTAACGAGCAACAAGTAACAAAAGTAAATAAAGTGCAGCAAGGTGGCCCAATCCTTTTGTAGCAAAGGACAAGCCGGAACAAACTCTTATAATAGGAAAAGTGCTCCCAAGGACACATGGGAATATCGTCAAGCTAGTTTTCATCACGTTCATATGATTCGTGTTCGATACTTTGATAATTTGATATGTGGGTGGACCGGTGCTTGGGTGCTGTTCTTACTTGAACAAGCATCCCACTTATGATTAACCTCTATTGCAAGCATCCGCAACTACAACAAAAGTATTAAGGTAAACCTAACCATAGCATGAAACATATGGATCCAAATCAGCCCCTTACGAAGAAATGCATAAACTAGGGTTTAAGCTTCTGTCACTCTAGCAACCCATCATCTACTTATTACTTCCCAATGCCTTCCTCTAGGCCTAAATAATGGTGAAGTGTTATGTAGTTGATGTTCACATAACACCACTAGAGGCTAGACAACATACATCTTATCAAAATATCAAACGAATACCAAATTCACATGACTACTCATAGCAAGACTTCTCCCTTGTCCTCAGGAACGAACGTAATTACTCACAAAGCATATTCATGTTCATAATCAGAGGGGTAATAATATGCATATAGGATCTGAAAATATGATCTTCCACCAAATAAACCAATTAGCATCAACTACAAGGAGTAATCAACACTACTAGCAACCTATTAGCAGCAATCCCGGACTTTGAGACAAGAATTGGATGCAAGAGATGAACTAGGGTTTGGAGATGAGATGGCGCTGGTGAAGATGTTGATGGAGATTGCCCTCTCCTGATGAGAGGAGCGTTGGTGATGACGATGGTGATGATTTCCCCCTCCCGGAGGGAAGTTTCCCCGGCAGAACAGCTCTACCGGAGCTCTAGATTGGATCCGCCAAGGTTCCGCCTCGTGGCGGCGGAGTCTCGTCCCGAAAAGTTCCTTCTTATTTTTTTCTCATCGAAAGACCTCATATAGGAGAAGATGGGCGTCGGAGAGCCACCAGGGGGCCCACGAGGTAGGGGGCGCGCCCTAGGGGGGGCGCCCCCCACCCTCGTGAGCAGGGTGTGGGCCCCCTGGCCTTCACCTTTGGCGTAGATTTTTCCTTATTTCTTTTAAGACGTTCCGTGGAGTTTCAGGACTTTTGGAGTTGCGCAGAATAGGTCTCTAATATTTGCTCCTTTTCCAGACCAGAATTCCAGCTGTCGGCATTCTCCCTCCTTATGTAAACCTTGTAAAATAAGAGAGAATAGCCATAAGTATTATGACATAAAGTGAAATAACAGTCCATAATGCGATAAATATCGATATAAAAGCATGATGCAAAATGGACGTATCAAGGAGCTCGTCCAGATCCAGCAAGGAATGGTAGAGGCAGGCGCCGGCGAGGGTTGCCTGAGGCATGGCGACGTCAGGCGGTCTTGCGGAAGAGGGAACGGGGTGAGAGGGAGCGCGAGGGGAAAACGAGAAGAGGAGAGGGAGCGGGATCGGCCTGGGAGGTCCTTCGGCGGAGCTTGACGGCGACGAGATCTTTGGTGGCCGCCGATGACTGACGGGGTGCGGCGCAGACGCGAGGTGGCGCTCGGGCGGAGGCCGTTGCCTCGATCCAGATTGGATCGAGCGTTGTGGGAGGAGCAGCGGCGCGCTTCGGGCGGAGATGGGCTTCCAGGGCCCCGATCTGGGTCCTGGCGGACCGCGCGGCGGCGCAGGGGTGTGGGAAGGCGCTGGCGACAGGTGGCGTGGCGCGATAGGCCGAGGGTGGCGGCGCTGGTGGTGGCTGGCAGCGGCTGGCGAACGGCGGCGTGCCAAGTGGCGGCGGGAAGCAGGCAGGCGCGGAAATTGAGGAGGGTAGGTGGATGGAGGTAGGTGGAGTCTAGTGGATGCCAAATTTGGAAGGAGGGTGTCCATATATAGCAAAATGGCTAGGGTTTGGGTCTAGGGGTTGTTTCTGGACCCTCCGATCTCGATCGAACGGCACTGGACGCGAGGAGGGGTAGGTTGGGCCTTGTGGGCTATGAAGAGGAGGTTGGTCTGAGATGAGAGGGAAGGAGTGCAGCCCGGCAACTGTTTCCGGAGACCGAAAACGTCCGACATTTGACCGGCTATACTGCCGCTATAGTTAATCGTTGGGGCATCAAACGGACTCCGAATGCGATGAAACTTGGCAGGCGACCTACTAACAACATAAAAACACCGCATGCCAACTTTCAACCCATTCTGAGAACATTTTCTGGCCACTTATAAAAATAATATTTCGGACATGCTGCGGGCGCGTGCAAGTGTGTCTGGGCTCAGAACGGATAACGGAAAGGACTGGGAGACCCAAACGGATGCAAGTTTTGAAAACATGATGATGCAATGTGGATGATGACATGGAAAGATGCAACACGCAAGCGAATGACATGGCAACAACAACGAATAATGGAAGACACCTGGCGCAACGGTCTCGGGGCGTCACATGGAGGCAGGAGTAAAGTTGTGCAGTTGGAGGCCGTAATACTCCAGAAACCCTTGGAGGAACGGATGAATTGGAAACCCGACACCTCTTAGCCGATAAGGGACGAAGCACACTCATTCCCCCCTGGATGGATTGGGGAAATTTTCAGCCTGAACCCCGCCATTGAAGGAGGTCAATCCAGCTCGAACATGGACTAGATCTGCGGGGGGAAGGAATCCCTATGTTTGCAGCTTCACCAGCTGACTGTGGGATACGGAACACCTCTCCCATTCGCCTTTTTCGGGAACGCCAGGGCGGGATGAAGAGCTGGGAGCGTCAGCCATATTGGAACAGACTATCCTAGCATGCTCAAAGGATTTCTCCGTGTGGTGCTGAATGGATCTGAGATCCAATCTCTTTAAATAGACACTCCTCCTTACATGGCCGTGGTGTTATGAGTAAAAACTCCCTGACCTCTCACCTTCGCTCGACATGTGGAAATTGAAGTTGTTGACACACATAAGCCAAGGGGTACGACATTAAATGGGAGGCCGAGTACATCACTTTGAAGTCATCGGAGGAAGAACCCGCCTTGCAATGCTGGAGACAATCTGCACGCCGGACACCTCATCATTGAAGTCTGGTTCGGGGGCTACTGAGGGAGTCCTGTACTAGGGGGTCCTCGGGCGTTCGGCCTGTTAGCCATGGGCCGGACTGTTGGGCTGTGAAGATACGAAGACCGAAGACTCTACCCGTGTCCGGATGGGGCTCTCCTTGGCGTGGAAGGCAAGCTTGGTGACCAAATATGAAGATTTCCTTCTTCTGTAACCGATTTTGTGTAACCCTAGATCCCTCCGGTGCCTATATAAACTGAAGGGCTAAGTCCATAGAGAATAATCATAATCATAGTCATACAGGCTAGACTTCTAGGGTTTAGCCATTGCGATCTCGTGGTAGATTGATACGTCTCCAACGTATCTATAATTTTTTATTGTTCCATGCTATTATATTGTCTGTTTTGGATGTTTATGGGCTTTATTATACACTTTTATATTATTTTGGGGACTAACCTATTAACCGGAGGCCCAGCCCAAATTGTTGTTTTCTTGCCTATTTCAGTGTTTCGAAGAAAAGGAATATCAAACGGAGTCCAAATGGAATGAAACCTTCGGGAGAGTTATTTTTGGAACAGAAGCAATCCAGGAGATTTGGAGTATACGTTAGGGAAGCTTCGAGGTGGCCACGAGGCAGCGAGACATAGTTGCATAATTATTCGACTACTCATTGATCTTCACTTATATCTTTCGGAGTAGTTTGTCATTTGCTCTAGTGCTTACTTATATCTTTTAGAGCACGGCGGTGGTTTTATTTTATAGAAATAATTGATCTCTCATGCTTCACTTATATTATTTTGAGAGTCCTTTAGAACAACATGGCATAATAAAAACTATCATAAAAAGTGCATTGAATACTATGAGAAGTTTGATACTTGATGATTGTTTTGAGATATGAAGATTGTGATATTAGAGTTATGCTAGTTGAGTAGTTGTGAATTTGAGAAATACTTGTGTTGAAGTTTGTGATACCCGTAGCATGCACGTATGGTGAACCGTTATGTGATGAAGTCGGAGCATGATTTATTTATTGATTGTCTTCCTTATGAGTGGCGGTCGGGGACGAGTGACGGTATTTTCCTACAAATCTATCCCCCTAGGAGCATGCGCATAGTACTTTGTTTCGATAACTAATAGATTTTTGCAATAAGTATGTGAGTTCTTTATGACTAATATTGAGTCCATGGATTATATGCACTCTCACCCTTCCACCATTGCTAGCCTAGTACCGCGCAACTTTCGCCGGTACCATAAACCCACCATTTACCTTCCTCAAAACAGCCACCATACCTACCTATTATGGCATTTCCATAGCCATTCCGAGATATATTGCCATGCAACTTTCCACCGTTCCGTTTATTGTGACACGCTCCATCATTGTCATATTGCTTTGCATGATCATGTAGTTGACATCGTATTTGTGGCAAAGCCACCGTTCATAATTCTTTCATACATGTCACTCTTGATTCATCGCTCATCCCGGTACACTGCCGGAGGCATTCACATAGAGTCATATTTTGTTCTAAGTATCGAGTTGTAATTCTTCAATTGTAAGTAAATAAAAGTGTGATGATCATCATTATTAGAGCATTGTCCCAGTGAGGAAAGGATGATGGAGACTATGATTCCCCCACAAGTCGGGATGAGACTCTGGACGAAAAAAATAAAAAAATAAAAAAAGAGAGAAAAAAGAGGCCCTAAAAAAAGAGAAGGCCCAAAAAGACAAAAAAAATGAGAGAGAAAGAGAGAAGGGGCAATGCTACTATCCTTTTACCACACTTGTGCTTCAAAGTAGCACCATGATCTTCATGATAAAGAGTCTCCTATGTTGTCACTTTCATATACTAGTGGGAATCTTTCATTATAGAACTTGGCTTGTATATTCCAATGATGGGCTTCCTCAAATTGCCCTAGGTCTTCGTGAGCAAGCAAGTTAGATGCACACCCACTTAGTTTCTTTTGTTGAGCTTTCATACACTTATAGCTCTAGTGCCTCCGTTGCATGGAAATCCCTACTCATTCACATTGATATCTATTGATGGGCATATCCATAGCCTGTTGATACGCCTAGTTGATGTGAGACTATCTTCTCCTTTTTTTTTCTCCACAACCACCATTCTATTCCACCGTAGCCACCGAAAACCAATCTAGACCCGTTCCGGCACCCTGCCGGAGGGGGGGATCCCTCTCCGGTGGCCATCTTCATCATCTCGGCGCTCTCCATGACGAGGAGGGAGTAGTTCTCCCTCGGGGCTGAGGGTATGTACCAGTAGATATGTGTTTGATCTCTCTCTCGTGTTCTTGAGGTGATACAATCTTGATGTATCGCGAGCTTTGCTATTATAGTTGGATCTTATGATGTTTCTCCCCCTCTACTCTCTTGTGATGAATTGAGTTTTTCCTTTGAAGTTCTCTTATCGGATTGAGTCTTTAAGGATTTGTGATCCACTTGATGTATGTTTTGGTGACCAACTTGCGAGTTCTGTGACCTCGTGAACTTACGCATAGGGGTTGGCACACGTTTTCGTCTTGACTCTCCGGTAGAAACTTTGGGGCACTCTTTGAAGTTCTTTGTGTTGGTTGAATAGATGAATTTGAGATTGTGTGATGCATACGTATAATCATACCCACGGATACTTGAGGTGACATTGGAGTATCTAGGTGGCATTAGGGTTTTGGTTGATTTGTGTCTTAAGGTGTTATTCTAGTACGAACTCTATGATAGATTGAGCGGAAAGAATAGCTTCATGTTATTTTACTATGGACTCTTGAATAGATCGATCAGAAAGGATAACTTTGAGGTGGTTTCGTACCCTACCATAATCTCTTCGTTTGTCCTCCGCTATTAGTGACTTTGGAGTGACTCTTTGTTGCATGTTGAGGGATAGTTATATGATCCAATTATGTTATTATTGTTTTGAGAATTTGCACTAGTGAAAGTATGAACCCTAGGCCTTGTTTCAACGTGTTGCAATACCGTTTGTGCTCACTTTTATCATTAGTTACCTTGCTGTTTTTATATTTTCAGATTACAAAAACCATTATCTACTATCCATATTGCACTTGTATCACCATCTGTTCGCCGAACTAGTGCACATATACAATTTACAATTGTATTGGGTGCGTTGGGGACACAAGAGACTCGTTGTTATTTGGTTGCAGGGTTGCTTGAGAGAGACCATCTTCATCCTACGCCTCCCACGGATTGATAAACCTTAGGTCATCCACTTGAGGGAAATTTGCTACTGTCTTACAAACCTCTGCACTTGGAGGCCCAACTGTTGGGGAACGTTGCAGAAAACAAAAATTTTCCTACGGTTTCACCAAGATCCATCTAGGAGTTCATCTAGCAACGAGTGATTAGATGCATCTACATACCTTGTAGATCGCGAGCGGAAGCGTTCAAAGAACGGGGATGATGTAGTCGAACACGACGTGATTCAAATCACCGATGATCTTAGCACCGAACGGACGGTGCCTCCGCGTTCAACACATGTACGGAACGGATGACGTCTCCTCCTTTCTTGATCCAGCAAGGGGGGAAGAGAGGTTGATGAAGATCCAGCAGCACGACGGCGTGGTGGTGGATGCAGGGCGTCACAGTAGCAGGGCTTCGCCTATACTACGAGAGAGAGACGTAACGGGGAGAGAGGGAGGCGCCAGGGGGTGCGGTCTGAAATCCCTCCTCTCCCCCAATATATATAGGAGGGCCAAGGGGGGGTGGTGCGCAGCCTAGGAGATCCAATCTCCTAGGTGCGGCGGCCAGGGGAGGGTTTCCCTCCCCCCAAGGCACCTCGGGGTGCCTTCCACCACTTGGACTCCTCCTTGGTGGAAACCCTAGGCGCATGGGCCTAGTAGGGCTGGTGACCTTGGCCCATGTAGGCCAAGGCGCACCCCCTACAGCCCATGTGGCCCCCCCGGGACAGGTGGCCCCACCCGGTGGGCCCACGGGACCCCTCCGGTGGTCCCGGTACAATACCGATAACCCCGAAACTTGTCCCGATGCCCGAAACAGCACTTCCTATATATAATTCTTTACCTCCGGACCATTCCGGAACTCCTCGTGACATCCGGGATCTCATCCGGGACTCCGAACAACATTCGGATTACTGCATATACATATCTTCATAACCCTAGCGTCACCGAACCTTAAGTGTGTAGACCCTACGGGTTCGGGAGACAAGCATACATGACCGAGATGACTCTCCGGTCAATAACCAACAGCGGGATCTGGATACCCATGATGGCTCCCACATGCTCCACGATGATCTCATTGGATGAACCACGATGTCGAGGATTAATCAACCCCGTATACAATTCCCTTTGTCAATCGGTATGTTACTTGCCCGAGACTCGATCGTCGGTATCCCAATACCTTGTTCAATCTCGTTACCGGCAAGTCACTTTACTCGTACCGTAATGCATGATCCCGTGATCAACCACTTGGTCACCTTGAGCTCATAATGATGATGCATTACCGAGTGGGCCCAGTGATACCTCTCCGTTATATGGAGTGACAAATCCCAGTCTCGATCCGTGTCAACCCAACAGACACTTTCGGAGATACCTGTAATGCACCTTTATAGTCACCCAGTTACGTTGTGACGTTTGATACACCCAAAGCACTCCTACGGTATCCGGGAGTTACACGATCTCATGGTCAAAGGAAAAGATACTTGACATTTGGAAAAGCTCTAGCAAACGAACTACACGATCTTTGTGCTATGCTTAGGATTGGGTCTTGTCCATCACATCATTCTCCTAATGATGTGATCCCGTTATCAATGACATCCAATGTCCATAGCCAGGAAATCATGACTATCTGTTGATCAACGAGCTAGTCAACTAGAGGCTTACTAGGGACGTATTATGGTCTATGTATTCACACGTGTATTACGATTTCCGGATAATACAGTTATAGCATGAAAAGACAATTATCATGAACACAGAAATATAATAATAATGCTTTTATTATTGCCTCTAGGGCATATTTCCAACACCAACAACGCCTACAAGAAGAAGGTTATGTAGTAGACATCATAGATCAACTCTTGTAATACTCATATTCATCAAGATCAATCAAACAGGAAGTTAGGGTATTATCTCCATAGTGAGGGCCCAAACCTGGGTAAACATCGTGTCCCTTGTCTCCTGTTACCATCGACCTTAGACGCATAATTTGGGACCCCCTACCCGAGATCTGCCGGTTTTGACTCCGACACTCAACGCTATATATTATTTCCCAATGATGTATGGCTATCCTATGATGTTTGAGTAGATCTGTTTTGTCCTATGGGTTAATTGATGATCGTGATTGGTTTCAGTTGCATGTTTTATTATTGGTGCTGTCCTATGGTGCTCTCCGTGCCGCGCAAGCGTGAGGGATCCCCGTTGTAGGGTTTGCAATATGTTCATGATTTGCTTATGGTGGGTGGCGTGAGTGATAGAAGCACAGACCCGAGTAATTGTGTATGGGAGTAAAGAGGACTTGATGCCTTATAATGCTATGGTTGGGTTTTACCTTAATGATCTTTAGTAGTTGCGGATGCTTGCTAGAGTTTCAATCATAAGTGCATATGATCCAAGAAGAGAAAGTATGTTAGCTTATGCCTCTCCCTCAAATAAAATTGCAATAATGATCACCGTTCTAGTTATCGATTGCCTAGGGACAAATAACTTTCTTATTGACAAAAGCTTTCCACTTTTATTACCTTGCAATTTATCCGTATTTTTATTCTCGCAAAGTACTCATAGTTTTATCCTTGCAAAATAGTTTCATACTTGTTTTCGGTAAAGCAAATGTCAAACGTGCATAGAGTTGTATCGGTGGTTGATAGAACTTGAGGGAATATTTGTTCTACCTTTAGCTCCTCATTGGGTTCGACACTCTTACTTATCGAAAGAGGCTACAATTGATCCCCTATACTTGTGGGTTATCAATTAGCGTTAGAAAGACCTAGAAATATCGAAAACCCTTCGAAAACCACACCAAAACCCTCTTATAAAAGTGACAAAATATCGAGCCATTAGGCAACTTTAGCCCGGACTCCAAGGCTACCTCAAACGCAACGCCTGGTCGAAGCGTTCCAGATCAACCACCCCAAGACCACCCAAGATTTTAGGGGTACACACCATCTTCTAGTTCACCAAGGAACACCCACCACTGGCGTTTTCACTATCATCAACATGTCAATTAAAATTCCTGGCCAACTTTTCCATCTTTGAGTGCCCATATGGGATGCAGGATGACCACCGAGTAGTAGCAATGAGAACCGACTTTGTCAGATCGACCCAGCCAGCCCACGTTAGGTTTCTTCCCCTCTAGCCATGAATGTGAGCACTAAACTTGCCGATGAGAGGTTGCAATTCCACCTTCCGGGGGCGTTGAATGTGCAGGGGGGATCGAGGTATTTGCCGGGGAAAGCGGACATCTTAGCTGGGAAGATCGAGAGGGTGTCAGCTAGGTCAATGTGCTCGCAACGAATAGGAAATACTTCAATCTTGCTGATGGTCGTTCTTAGACTAATGGCATCGGCGAAAACATCAAGGATGTGGCGGATGGCTGATAACTTCTCCTTGTTTGGGTGGCAAACATTCCAGCATCATCTACGTACAAAGGAGTTCTTAGTCTAGCATTACGAGGCTAAACAAGCTTAAGAACCCCCATTTCTGTAGCCATGTTGTGTATCTGTTGCAGCAGTGGGTCAATGGTGAGGATGAAAAGCATGGGTGAAAGCGGGTCGACATGACGAAGCTCTCAAGCATGGTGGAATGGGGGCGGAATCTCGTTAAGCAAAACGCTAGAGGTCAAGGATGACAGGAACAAAGAAATCCAGTCGCGCATATTCTGGCCAAAACCCAGAGCTTGCAACACCTCAAACAGGTACGCCCAATCAACTGAGTCGAAGGCCTTAGATATATCGAGCTTTAAGAAGTGGTTGGGTTTTTCTTTGTGTGCAAAGTTTCGATAAGATTCTAGACATGGAAGATTATTGTATCTCCATTGGAGATTCTTCCTTTCATCGGTCTGAGCCAAGAAGCAATGCTAAGATGCAACTTTCGCCAGTCTATCTATCAATAAAGAAGCACAGCGTGTGAAGCGTTACGACCATTTCTTGTCAGCGAGAGATTCTTTGCAAGCCTGAGCTCTTCCATGTTTCCCTCAGCTTCAGTTCACCTCCCCAGGGAATTCTTCGTTTCTTGCACAGACCCAACGCAACCAAAGCATCTCAAGACGTACTGATCCCTACTACAAGAACACGTAAACAGAACGAGACAGTAATCACGTCCGCCTCTCGTCCTCGTACCGACCGACCCAACGGCAGCAGCAAGCAATCTGGCCTGCCGGGACCGATGGGCTGCTCCTCGTCGAAGAAGCTCGACGAGGAGGAGGCCGTGAAGGCGTGCCACGACCGCCGGAGCTTCGTCAAGAAGGCGATCGCGCAGCGGGACCTCCTGGCCTCCTCCCACGTCGCCTACCTCCAGTCGCTCCGCCGCGTCTCGCTCGCGCTCTTCTACTGCCTCGCCGAGGACGAGCACCTCTACTTCCTGCAGGACACGTCCGCGCAGTGCACCCACCGCCCGTGCTCGCCGGAGAAGAGGGCCGTCCTCCTCGTCGTCAACCGCCTGAGGCAAGGAGGGGCGCCCGTGCACCCGCTGGTAGGGCGGTGGGACGGCGAGGCTGGAGCTGCCGAGGCCGCCGTGGTTGACGGGTTCTTCGGCGTGGATCCCCGGCTCTTCCGCCCTCCGGCGAACGACGTGCCGGTTTCCTCGCCGTCGCACCTGCCGTCGGCGTGGGACGTGTTCTGGGTCGACCCCTTCTCTTCGCTGCCGACCGATCGCGTGGGCTATGTAAATCACGGCGTCCAAGAGGCGAATGCTGATCAAGAAGATGGTGAGATGCCGGAGCTGGAAGAAATAAGCGAGGATGGCAGCAATGGAGAAGGCGAATCAGAGGAGGAGGAGGCGCCTGGTCATGAGCAGGCAGAGGCAGCGCAGGTGGTAGTGGAGCCAAGGGAGCGAAAAGAAAAGAAGAAGGTGGCGGGTGTGAGCAACAAGCTGAGGGTGCGGGCGAGCGCCGAGGTCGAGCAGCAGAGCACCCCCGGCCGATTCACGGTGTTCGTCGACAGGCCGCCGGCGAGCGTGGCGGAGGCCATGAGGGACATCAAGGGCCATTTCTCGAAGGTCGCCGAAACCGCCGGCGAGGTCTCGGTGCTGCTGGAGGTCGTCCCCTACCAGAAGAAAGGTACAGTCATCAGTCATGCAAAACCTCTTCCCCTACCTCAAGCCTGAACTTCTGAATTATACCCTGTCATGTCAATTGCTTTTCTATTCTTCAGACTAGAACAATGTGAATTATTCAGAACATGCCATAGAGCTGTAGCATTGATCATTGCCGTCTTGTACATAGACAGTTCGACCACCTGCTCCGAGAGGGGACGTCGAGGGGGACGACGGCGGCGAGCAAGTCGGCGCCCGTGAACCTTCGCCGGAGCCATTCCAACTCTTCCAGAGCCACAAGGAGAGCCTCGACAGGCTCTACGCGTGGGAGAAGAAGCTCTACGAGGAAGTCAGGGTACGTTCGACCGATCACACGCGCTTCTCTTCGAATTCAACTCCAACTCTCGTAGAATGATCATAAGTTCAGAACCAGTTAGGATGAAGTTGTGATATGAAATGTATTTCCAGGCAGGGGAGCGCGTCCGGCTGTCGTACGAGAAGAAGGTGGCGCAGCTGAGGAGCCAGGACGCCAACGGCGCGGAGCCGTTCGCGATCGAGAGGACCAGGGCCGCCATCAGGGACCTCCGGACCAAGCTCAACATCTCCCTCGCCTCCGTCGACGCCGTGTCCCGGCGGATCGTCGCCGTCCGCGACGATGAGCTGCTGCCGCAGCTCGCCGAGCTCATCCGAGGGTACGTGTGTTTATTATGGCGTGCTCGATCGGTTCCCCGGACAATGGTGACGCCGCAAGTGTTTGATCGATGTTTCTCGTCGGCGTCGCTGTGCTGTTCAGGCTGGCAAGGATGTGGCGCGTGATCGGCGACGCGCACCGGGTGATGAAGCGCACGGCGGACGAGGCGAGCGCGCTCCTCTCCTCCTCGGCCGCCGGGGCGGAGGGAGGCATCAGGGGCCCGCCGCCGCCGCCGGGGCCGACGCGCGCGGCCACGGCGGCGGGCGCGCTGGCGACGGAGCTCCGCGGCTGGCGCGCGGCGCTGGAGGCCTGGGCCGAGTCGCAGCGCGGGTACGCGGCGGCGCTCTGGGGCTGGGCGCGGAGCTGCGTCAAGGACGGCGAGGACATGCCGCGGCTGATCGTGGCCTGGGCCCGCGCGGTCGAGGCCGTGGACGTGGACGCGGCGATCCGGGCCGTAGAGGGCGTCGCGGCCGAGGCGGCGGCTATCGCGACGGCCGCGCGGCGCCGCAACAGCAGCGCCGAGGAGGAGCCGCCGAACGAGGAGGAAGGGAAGCGGAGGGTCTGCGTCGGGCTGGCGGCGGCGCTGGGCGCCATCGCCGAGGCCGCCGGCCTGGCCTCCGCGGCGTACCGCGAGCTGGTGGCCGAGATGGATGACAGAGAACGCGAGGCAGAAATGGCGGGAAGGGACGACGAGCCGTCCATCCAAAACAACCTACCGTAACCTGTAAATGAAATGGCGGGAAGGGAAGTGCACCGTGTGTAATCTGTAAATGATGAAGCTTACCGCCGACTGACAGATCACAGTTAACTGACATGGTCTCACCATTACATGTACTCTGGGTAGAAAGTTCTATTACATAGCTATAGGCACGGCGAAGACGCAGAGTTATTACCGACTGACGCGACACGAGAGGACTCTGAAAAACTCAAGTCCATCAAGAGTTTTCATCAGCTCAAACACTTTGATGTACGTAGGTAGGTACGCGGGCAGGGAGGGACGTGCATGGCTTCACTTGGACATGGCGCCGTTGGAGCTGGAGTCCCAGCCCCAGACGTCGACGGCGTCGCTGCCGCCGCCGTGCTGCATCCTGCTGCTGTGCTCGAGGCTCTCCAGGCTGGCCATGCTCTGCATCGGCGAGCTCTGCACCTGCTCGGCCGGGGACAGGCTCCCGAAGCAGGCGTCGTCGGGGCCGCCGGGGAGGAAGTCCAGCCCGGCCAGCACGTCCGGGACGCGGCACGGGTTCAGCGCCGCCGGGGACAGACCCAGGTGGCCCAGTCCGCACGACATCGCGCCGCGCGCCACCATGTCCTCCGCCAGCTTCACCTTCACCCGCAGCGCCTCCACGTCCGACTTGAGGATCCGGTTGTCCGTGACCGCCGTCGTGAACTGCTGGTTCGCGTCCGTCAGCTGCTTGAAGATCGACGCGTTGTCACCCCGGAGCTGATCAACCTGCAGTCCAGTCACCCACAAGCCATAATGAACTCAACTGAACCTTGAAAATTACTCCTAGTCAGTACGCACGCCGTAGCCTATCTTACCTGCGTCTCCAGCTCAACCAAGTGAGCTTGCTTCCTCTTCCTCGACCGTCGGGCCGACTCTCGGTTCGACACCATCCTGTAGTAATTGGCAAACAAGGGTTTATGATTTGAGCAGTGAATGAAGAACACAAGGGGAAAAAAAAGGCATAATGGTTCATGGTTGTTGATGTACCGTCTCATCCTTTTCACGTCTGTTGGGTTCGTGCCGTTGTCGCACAAGCCACCGTCGTCGAACATCGACTCGCTGTCGGAGTCCGAGCCGCTCGTGCCTCCGAAAGCTTGGCTCTCTTTGATGCTTAGATTGGTCGCCGACGTGGGACTCGCCGCTGCTGCATAGATAGA
>NW_024115747.1:0-5908 GCF_003073215.2 Triticum urartu
AGGACCTGGAAACCTGGGCAATCTTGGGATTGGCTTCTGTACCTGAGGCCTGTGCTCAACATGATAGTCGAACTAAGGACCAGCAGCAGGTGCAGGAACAGGAGCAGTGGGATCAGTGGCTTCGCTGACTTCTGGTTCTTGGGTTGGTAAAGGCTCCACATTAGCTTCAGCCATGATAGCGTCAGTGGCTTCATTGGTGTTGGTGGTGGCAGCCTCAGGATTCTCAACCTCCACTTGACGAGCTGGAGGGTCGGTCACAGTCATGTTCTCCTCGAGAACAGCTTCTTGGTGAGACGGGGGTGTAGCTGCGCTTGGTATTTCTTCTTCATCGGCTGATGCAGCCGGAATGTCTTCAGCAGCTTTAGCTTCAGACTCAGAGAATGAAGGCCTTGGTCCTTTGCGAAGCCTGCGTAATGCTGGCAACGCCTGTGGAGTTGGAGTTGGCTGGGCCTCAAACTCTTCTTCCTCTTGTGCTTGTGGGCGATCAGCCCATGATGCATCCTGAGCAATTGGCGTCAGAGGACGATCAATGCTGATGATAGGGATGGCAATGGGGACAATCCCCTATGGGGACCCATAGAACATCCCCGTACCCATCTATTCCCCATCACCCCATCCCCATCCCTGTTTGCATGACCGGGGATGAAATTTTCCCATACCCATGCCCCAATGGGGAGCGGGGCCCCATTAGGGTCCCCATCCCCATAAACAAATAATCATATATATAATATGATAAAATACAATCAACATTTATTAAAGTGAAATAACAAATAAAAATGCACTAATAATGGTACATGGCGACAAGATGTTGTATGCACCATGGTTGAACACATAACAAGCCATAATGGGCATGTTTCCAACACAAATATCATAGAAATATTGAATAGCGTGAGCACACGCTTGGAGAGAGTATCAATGCAAACACCACATTTAATAAGGACGAAATTTGTCTGACTTGCTTGACAATTTATTGACTACAAAATTTGTCTAACTCGCTTGACATAATTTATTGACTCCAACATAAGGTTCCATGTGACCATAACTAACTTAAGGTAAACATGATCGTGCGCAAAAGTATTGCAGAGGTAGCAAGCTAACAGCTACAGCCTTGGTATGTGTTCGGCATCATTGTTTGTTGAAATTGAGCTGACTTGTAGGAAGTACAGAAGGAACCCCCTCTATAGTGTGATGCGCTGCAGAAACACATACGCCAACCATAAAAAATGCTTGATGAATAGATAAAAATCTTTGAAGTATGAAAATGGTGCCATGTACAATCTTAGATTGACTCACCTCTAAACCTTCTTGTATATCATCAAGGCAACTCCAGAAACTAGCAGTCTCGGTCTTCTCATCATCTACATGTGACATGTCCAAAAAAACAGAAACATAAATTTAATCATAAAACTAGAAAATAGAAATGGTTAAAGGATCAAATGATAGAGAAATGTGCAAACCTTTAGCTTTGTTTCTCTCCCAGTTTTGTGAACACATTAAAGCCTCTAGCAAATCAGGGGTCAGACGACTGCGGTGCTCACTAAGTACTCTTCCACTTCTACTGAAAGCTGACTCGGAAGCTACTGTAGTTACTGGGATGGCAAATATATCACGCACAATAGCCCTCAAAGTTGGGTAGCGTGAACCAGCAACATTCCACCATCCCAACACATCAAAATTCTCTTGATTAGCTGGCACATACTCATCATCCAAGTAGCGGTCTAACTCTGTTCTGGATAAACTGGTTGCAGGCCTCTTTCTAGCTACTCGTGCACTGAAGATGGACATCACCTCGTTAGCTTCCATTGCAGAAATGAACACAGACTGGGCTTCTGTATTCTCTTGCTCACTCTCCATTTGATGTTCAAGCATCAGGCTAGACACTAACTCACGGATCTCATGAACTTTACTCTCACAATCAATAATGGACTCGTCACCAAGGAGCATTTCAAAGCACACATGCAGCATATCAATCTTAAACCGTGGATCAAGGAGTGTAGCAATACCCATGAGGCCTTGGATATCAGACCAGTACTTGTCAAATTTTGCACTCATAGCATCTAACATAGCTTCTATAATTTCATTCCCACACTTCGACCACTTCCTTATATTCATTTTAATTTCACAGATCTTAGGAAAGTAAGCCGTGTGCGGTGCCCCCTGCCACCATAGTCCTGGATAATACTGTAGCGGAGTTTAGGCGAAGCCATGCTGCTGTAGTGCATCAAGATCGTCACCATGCCGTCGTGCTGACGGAACTCTTCCCCGACACTTTGCTGGATCGGAGTCCGGGGATCGTCATCGAGCTAAACGTGTGCTCGAACTCGGAGGTGCCGTAGTTTCGGTGCTTGATCGGTTGGATCGTGAAGACGTACGACTACTTCCTCTACGTTGCGTCATCGCTTCCGCAGTCGGTCTGCGTGGGTACGTAGACAACACTCTCCCCTCTCGCTGCTATGCATCACATGATCTTGCGTGTGCGTAGGAATTTTTTTGAAATTACTACGAAACCCATCACTTTACTCTCACAATCAACAATGGACTCATCACCAAGGAGCATTTCAAAGCACACATGCAGCATATCAATCTTAAACCGTGGATCAAGGAGTGTAGCAATACCCATGAGGCCTTGGATATCAGAACAGTACTTGTAAAATGTTGCACTCATAGCATCTGACATAGCTTCAATAATTTCATTCCCACACTTCGACCACTTCCTTATATTCATTTTAATTTCACAGATCTTAGGGAAGTAAATATTAGCAGTCACATACTGAGTCCCATAAAATATTTCAGTAATGTCAGCAAACAACTTAAGCCTATCACAGACTTCTCCACAAAATTTCCAATCATCATCACTAGGAGCACAAGTAAAGGTCTTTTCCCGCTGCCTCAAGCGATTAAATACACTCTTGTAGCGTAAAGCAACACTAAGCATAAAGTACGTAGAGTTCCATCGTGTTTTCACATCAAGGGATAATTTTTTACTTTGGTCTACTTTCAACATCTTGGCAACCTCTTGAAAATTCTCTATTCTCTTAGGTGTGCTAGTCTAGAATGCAACACTATCACGGATTTTCTCAATCGATTCTTCTAACACATCCAAACCATCCTTGACTATCAGGTTAAGAATATGCGCATAACAACGCATATGTAAAAGCTTGCGACCTAACATAAGCTTACTTGGACCTATCAGATTCTCTAATATGGGAATGCAAGCATCATTTGTTGTGGCATTATCAACAGTCAATGTAGATACCTTATCTTCCAGATACCATTCGACCAGTGCATCATGAAGTATCTCGGCCATTACACGAGTTGTATGTGGTGCTGGAACATAAATAAATCTGCATATAAAAAATGCAAAAGCTTGTTATTAGAGACCATGTTATACAAAGGTGGTGCAGTTTGCTTAAAAAATAACACAAAATATATGACCAAAAATACCTCATAATATAGCTCCGAAGCTTCCAGGATTCATCAACGAAATGCGCTTTGATAGCCATGTAGCCTCTTTTCTGATGTTCAGATGTCCACATATATGTAGTGATAGCCACCCTGATTTTATTTTTCTTCCATGTAGTTGATAGCCCTCTTCTTTTCAACTTTATAGCTGTCTAAGATGTCACTCCTAATAGTATTTCTTCTCACCATCTTAAATAATAGCTGGAGTGTAGAAACAAATTTTCTAAACCCAATTTGATCAACAATTGATAGAGGATAGTCATGGAGAAGAATCATGGAACCAAGAGCCTTTCTAGCAACATCCAGGTCAAAAGTATAGTTCTCTACAACAACTTTCCCACCTTGTACATTCGAACAATACCTCAAAGAAGTTTGCTTCTTGGTGTCCGCAAGCCTCTTGCGATATGGACATATCTTTAAATGGTCAAGGAGATGCTTCGTTCCATTTCTTGGTTCCCCTCCAAGCTTCTTTGAGCACCAGTTACACTTGGCCTTCATTATGTTCTTCACTTTTACTTTCTTAAACTCCTTCCAAACAAGAGATGTCAACTTCCTCCTAGGACGAACGACTACTTCTTCTGCTTCATTTTCTTCCTCTTGTGCTTCATCTTCTTCGATGTCTTCCTCTATGACAACTGAATCTGTATTCATGGGCTTAGCCTATGATACTGGTACCTCATCAGCTTCATGTTGAGGGGATGTCAGAGTAGGAGTAGTGACTAGGTTTCTGCTTCCAGCGGTGGAATCTAATGGATCAAGGATCTACAAGATGAAAGAAGTTTAAAACATATGATTTTGTTCATCAGCATAGTACAGTACTGCTACCCCATGTTGAAAATGCTACTTATCTCCCACTACGTGAAAAGAATAAAGGGATATGCGTTGATTTGCACACACTAAATTATTATCACGTTAAATGCAAGAATATATATGGTATTGAGTAATATATGTAGTTACCAATTACATAATGATCATGAAAAAATGATACTACATTTATCATAGGCATGCGTACAAATCAATTCATGTAAATAAACTGTTGTGGTAGTAAAGAAGTGTGAAAAATCACAATCAATCATTATGTGATTTTAATTTCTGAAACTACTGAGTAATTATTCAGTGCTAGCACGGCACAATTCAGAACTGAATCTCCCCCAAAAATTAGTGGATAATGTTGTAGGAGACGAGGTGATGGCCGTCCGTCTGCTGGTGCCTGGGTCGTGGCTGATGAATTTGATGCATCGGCGTTACCTAGGAACCTTGAGCTACGACGTTGTGCTTCTCCTGTTGCTGCGGATCTAGGAGTAGGACGTGTTGACTTCTTCGTCATGGCGGCGGCTGAGGTGAGCACGATAAGATCAGAGGTAGGGTTATTAATTTTTTAGGGTTGACTGCATTGTGTATATATAGACATATATATGGTCCTACATGTCATATCTAAAATGCGGGTCCCCGTTGGGTAGCGGGTATGGGGACTAGTATACCATCCCCATCCCCGTTGTACCCTATGGGGAATAAATAATTTCGGTAAATATCCTCATGGGGAAGATTTTCACCCATCCCCTGCCCCTAATGGATGAAATCCCCATGGGTTTGGCGGGTATGGGGCCCCATTGCCGTCCCTATGATGAGCTCGTTGTGAGTGAGCACATGCGATGATACCTGTTGGTGCTCAAGCTGAGGAAGAACTGCATCATCTTCAACATGGTCATGGTGACCAATGTCTTCAACAACGATGGGATCAGCTGCTGGAATGTCTTCAGCTTCATGAGCCCCTGTGAAAGCAGGCTCATGGACAGTCAGTTGGCGCTCTTGAGGTTCAGCTTCAGGGACTCCTGGTGATGACCATAGTTTGAGGAGTTCATGTATTCACTATGTGTTAATGCTTTGTTCCGGTTCTCTATTAAAACAAGGCCTTAATATCCCTTAGTTTCCAATATGGACCCCGCAGCCACGGGAGGGTAGGACAAAAGATGTCATGCAAGTTCTTTTAATAAAGCACGTATGACTACTTACGGAATACATGCCTACATTATATCGATGAACTAGAGTGTAACACCCCGGATGTAATTTACCTTATATGTATCCCAACTCTTGCCGTTTTCGGCGCTAAGTTATTTTATTTCATCGGTTTCGGGTTTTTGTCTCCGTGTGTTGTTGCCTTTGTCATGCAGCTCATATCATGTCATCATGTGCATTGCATTTGCATACGTGTTCGTCTCATGCATCCGAGCATTTTCCCCGTTGTCCATTTTGCATTCCGGCGCTCCTATGTCCTCAGGTGGTCCTTTCTACCTCTTTTCGTGTGTGGTGATTAAACATTTCTGGGTTGGACCGAGACTTGTCATGCGGCCTTGGTTTACTACCGGTAGACCGCCTGTCAAGTTTCGTGCCATTTGGACTTCGTTTGATACTCCAACGGTTAACCGAGGGACCGAGAAGGCCTCGT
>NW_024115748.1:0-14541 GCF_003073215.2 Triticum urartu
AGGTGACAAAAGGTTCGTCGTAAAGGGTTACGTCGATGCAAGTTTTGACACTAGTCCAGATGACTCTAAGTCTCAATCTGGATACATATTGAAAGTGGGAGCAATTAGCTAGAGTAGCTCCATGCAGAGCATTCTTGACATAGAAATTTGCAAAATACTTACAGATCTGAATGTGGCAGACCCGGTGACTAAACTTCTCTCACCAGCACAACATGATCCAACCTCAGTACTCTTGACTAAACTTCTCTCACAGGCAAAACATGATCACACCTTAGTACTCTTTGGGTGTTAATCACATAGCGATGTGAACTAGATTATTGACTCTAGTAAACCCTTTGGGTGTTGGTCACATGTCGATGTGAACTATGGGTGTTAATCACATGGTGATGTGAACTATTGGTGTTAAATCAGTGATGTGAACTAGATTATTGACTCTAGTGCAAGTAGGAGACTGAAGGAAATATGCCCTAGAGGCAATAATAAAGTTATTATTTATTTCCTTATATCATGATAAATGTTTATTATTCATGCTAGAATTGTATTAACCGGAAACATAATACATGTGTGAATACATAGACAAACAGAGTGTCACTAGTATGCCTCTACTTGACTAGCTCATTGATCAAAGATGGTTATGTTTCCTAACCATAGACATGAGTTGTCATTTGATTAACGGGATCACATCATTAGGAGAATGATGTGATTGACTTGACCCATTCCGTTACCATAGCACTTGATCGTTTAGTTTGTTGCTATTGCTTTCTCCATGACTTATACGTGTTCCTGTGACTATGAGATTATGCAACTCCCGTTTACCAAAGGAACACTTTGTGTGCCACCAAACGTCACACCGTAACTGGGTGATTATAAAGGTGCTCTACAGGTGTCTCTGAAGGTACTTGTTGGGTTGGCGTATTTCGAGATTAGGATTTGTCACTCCGATTGTCGGAGAGGTATCTCTGGGCCCTCTCGGTAATGCACATCACTTAAGCCTTGCAAGCATTGCAACTAATGAGTTAGTTGCAGGATGACGTATTACGGAACGAGTAAAGAGACTTGACGGTAATGAGATTGAACTAGGTATTGAGATACCGACGATCGAATCTCGGGCAAGTAACATACCGATGACAAAGGGAACAACGTATGTTGTTATACGGTCTGACCGAGAAAGACCTGCGTAGAATATGTGGGAGCCAATATGAGCATCCAGGTTCCGCTATTGGTTATTGACCGGAGACGTGTCTCGGTCATGTCTACATTGTTCTCGAACCCGTAGGGTCCGCACACTTAAGGTTTCGATGACAGTTATATTATGAGTTTATGAGTTTTCATGTACCGAAGGAGTTCGGAGTCCCGGATGAGATCGGGAACATGACGAGGAGTCTCGAAATGGTCGAGACATAAAGATCGATATATTGGACGACTATATTCGGACATCGGAAAGGTTCCGAGTGATTCGGGTATTTTTTGGAGTACCGGAGAGTTACGGGAATACGTATTGGGCCTTATTGGGCCATACAGGAAAGAAGGAAAAGGGCCTCAAGGGTGGCCGCACCCCTCCCCTTGGTCTGGTCCGAATTGGACTAGGGAAGGGGGGCGCCCCCTTCCTTCCTTCTCCTTTTCCCTTCCTCTTTTCCTATTCCATATGGGAGGTGGAATCCTACTAGGACTAGGGAGTCCTAGTAGGACTCCACACTTGGCGCGCCCCCTCCTAGGGCCGGCCTCCTCCTTCCTTGCTCCTTTATATACAGGTGGATGGGGCACCCCAAAGAAACAACAATTGATCATTGATCTCTTAGCCGTGTGCGGTGCCCCCTTCCACCATAATCCTCAATAATATTGTAGCGGTGCTTAGGCGAAACCCTGCGACGGTAGAACATCAGGATCGTCACCATGCCGTCGTGTTGACAGAACTCTTCCCTGACATTCTGCTGGATCGGAGTCCGGGGATTGTGATCGAGCTGAACGTGTGCTAGAACTCAGAGGTGCCGTAGTTTCGGTGCTTGATCGGTCGGGCCGTGAAGACATATGACTACATCAACCGCGTTGTGCTAACGCTTCTGCTTTCGGTCTACGAGGGTACGTAGACAACACTCTCCTCTCTCGTTGCTATGCATCACCATGATCTTGCGTGTGCGTAGGAATTTTTTTGAAATTACTACGTTCCCCAACACCTCAGGTATTCGGGAGTTGCATAATCTCATAGTCTGAGGAACATGTATAAGTCATGAAGAAAGCAGTAGCAATGAAACTGTAACGATCATCGTGCTAAGCTAATGGATGAGTCAAGTCAATCACATCATTCTCTAATGATTTGATCCCGCTTATCAAATGACAACTCTTTGTCCATGGCTAGGAAACTTAACCATCTTTGATTAACGAGTTAGTCAAGTAGAGGCATACTAGTGACACTCTGTTTGTCTATGTATTCACACATGTACTAAGTTTTCGGTTAATACAATTCTAGCATGAATAATAAACATTTATCATGATATAAGTAAATATAAATAACAAGTTTATTAGTGCCTCTAGGGCATATTTCCTTCAGAAAGGTCTTCTGCCTTATATCTTCACGGCCCACCAGTCTGGTGCATATCAAATTGGCCAGACACCCGAGGACCCCTTAGTCCAGGACTACCTCACTAAGATTAGTAACTCAAAACAGGAGTTGCAGAATGAACAGAGACTAGTTAAGAGTGAAGCGACAATGTGTGTTGGAAGTGATTCCAAAGTTGATGCGATCACCATCGCACACTCCCTCAACCTTCGGGATCAGTGTTGAAACTAAAATAAATGTTATTTGGTGTTTGCCTTGAGCATGAATATGATTGGATCATGTTTATTGCAATACGGTTATTCATTTAAGTCGAAGAATAATTGTTATTCTGTTTACATGAATAAAACCTTCTATATATGGTCATACACTCAATATAAATGGTTTATTGAATCTCGATTGTAGTGATACACATATTCATAATATTGATGCCAAAAGATGCAAAGTTGATAATGATAGTGCAACATATTTGTGGCACTGCCGTTTAGGTCATATTGGTGTAAAGCGCATGAAGAAACTCCATGTGGATGGACTTTTAGAATCACTTGAATATGAATCATTTTATGCTTGCGAACCATGCCTCATGGGCAAGATGAGTAAGACTTTGTTCTCCGGAACAATGGAGCGAGCCACTAACTTATTGGAAATAATACATACCAATGTATGCGGTCCGATGAGTGTTGAGGCTCACGGCGGGTATCATTATTTTCTAACCTTCACAGATGATTTGAGAAGATATGGGTATATCTACTTACTGAAACACAAGTTTGAAACATTTGAAAAGTTCAAAGAATTTCAGAGTAAAGTGGAGAATCATCGTAACAAGAAAATAAAAGTTTCTACGATCTGATTGCGGAGGCAAATATTTGAGTTACGAGTTTGGCCTTCATTTAAAAACAATGTGGAATAGTTTCACAACTCACGCCACCTGGAACACCACAGCGTAATGGTGTGTCCGAATGTCGTAACCGTACTTATATTAGATATGGTGCGATCTATGATGTCTCTTACCAATTTACCACTATCGTTTTGGGGTTGTGCATTAGAGACAGTTGTGTTCACGTTAAATAGGGCACCGTCTAAATTCGTTGAGAAACATAAGCTGTCGTTTCTTAAAGTTTGGGGTTGTGATGCTTGTGTGAAAAAGTTTCAGCCTGATAAGCTTGAACCCAAATCGGAGAAGTGCGTCTATATAGGATACCCAAAAGAAACTGTTGTGTACACCTTTTACCATAGATTTGAAGGAAAGATCTTTGTTGCTAAAATGGATCCTTTCTAGAGAAGGAGTTTTCTCTCGAAAGAAGTGAGTGGGAGGAAAGTAGAACTTGATGAGGTAAATGTACTTTTTGTCGAATTGTAAAGTAGCTCATCATAGGAAACAGTTCCCATGATGCCTGCACCAACTAGTGAGGAAGCTAATGATAATGATCATGAAACTTCGGATCAAGTTACTACTGAACCTCGTAGGTCAACCGGAGCACGTTTTGCACCAGCGTGGTATGGTAATCCTACTCTGGAAGTCATGTTACTAGACCATGACGAACCTACGAACTAGGAGGAAGCGATGATGAGCCCAAATTCCGATAAATGGCTTGAGGCCATGAAATCTGAGATAGGATCCATGTATGAGAACAAAGTATGGACTTTGATTGACTTGCCTGATGATTGGCGAGCCATTGATAATAAATGGATCTTCAAGAGGAAGACAGACGCTGACGATAGTGTTATTATCTACAAAGCTCGAATGGTCGCAAATGGTTTTCGACAAGTTCAAGGTGTTGACTATGATGAGATTTTCTCACTCGTATCGATTCTTAAAGTCTGTCCTAATCATGTTAGCAATTGCCGCATTTTATTAAATATGGCAAATGGATGTCAAAATTGCATTCCTTGATGGATTTATTAAAGAAGAGTTGTATATGATGCAACCAGAAGGTTTTCTCAACCCTAAAGGTGCTAACAAAGTGTGCAAGCTCCAGCGATCCATCTATGGACTGGTGCAAGCATCTCGGAGTTGGAATATACGCTTTGATAAGTTGATCAAAGCATATAGTTTTATACAGACTTGTGGTGAAGCCTGTATTTACAAGAAAGTGAGTGGGAGCACTACAACCTTTCTGATAAGTATATGTGAATGACATATTGTTGATTGGAAATGATGTAGAATTTTCTGGAAAGCATAAAGGAGTGTTTGAAAGTATTTTTTTTCAAAGAAAGACCTTAGTGAAGCTACTTACTTACATATTCGGCATCAAGATCTATAAAGATAGATCAAGACGCTTGATAAGACTTTCGATGAGTATATACCTTGATAAGATTTTGAAGGAGTTCAAAATGGATCAGTTAAAGAAGGAGTTCTTGCCTGAGTTGTAAGGTATGAAGTTGAGTAAGACTCAAAACCCGACAATGGCAGAAGATAGAGAGAGAATGAAAGTCATTCCCTATCACTCACCCCATAGGTTCTATAAAGTATGTCATGCTGTGTACCAGACCTATTGTATACCTTGCCATGAGTTTGGCAAAGGGGTAAAATAGTGATCCAGGAGTAGATCACTGGATAGTGGTCAAAATTATCCTTAGAGGACTAACGAAATATTTCTCGGATATGGAGATGATAAAGAGTTCATCGTAAAGAGTTACTTTGATGCAAGCTTTAACACCGATCTAGATGACCCCGAGTCTTAATCTGGATACATATTGAAAGTGGGAGAAATTAGCTAGAGTAGCTCCATGCAGAGCATTGTAGACATAGAAATTTGCAAAATACATACGGATCTGAATATGGCAGACCCGTTGACTAAACTTCTCTCACAAGCAAAACATGATCACACCTTAGTGCTCTTTGGGTGTTAATCACATAGCGATGTGAACTAGATTATTGACTCTAGTAAACCCTTTGGGTGTTGGTCACATGGCAATGTGAACTATGGGTGTTAATCACATAAAGATGTGAACTATTGGTGTTAAATCACATGGCGATGTGAACTAGATTATTGACTCTAGTGCAAGTGGGAGACTCAAGGAAATATGCCCTAGAGGCAATAATAAAGTTGTTATTTTATATTTCCTTATATCATGATAAATTTTTATTATTCATGCTAGAATTGTATTAACCGAAAACTTGATACATGTGTGGATACATAGACAAAACACAGTGTCCCTAGTAAGCCTCTACTAGACTAGCTCATTGATCAAAGATGGTTAAGTTTCCTAACCATAGACATGAGTTGTCATTTGATGAACGGGATCACATCAATAGGAGAATGATGTGATGGACAAGACCCATATGTTAGCTTAGCATAATGATCGTTAAGTCTTATTGCTATTGCTTTATTCATGACTTATACATATTCCTTTGACTATGAGATTATGCAACTCCCAGATACCAGAGGAATACCTTGTGTGCTATCAAACATCACAACGTAACTGGGTGATTATAAAGATGCTCTACAGGTATCTCCGAAGGTGTTTGTTGGGTTGGCATAGATCGAGATTAGGATTTGTCACTCCAAGTATCGGAGAGGTATCTCTGGGCCCTCTCGGTAATGCACATCATAATAAGCCTTGCAAGCAATGTGACTAATGAGTTAGTTGCGGGATGATACATTACGGAATGAGTAAAGAGAGTTGCCGGTAACGAGATTGAACTAGGTATGGAGATACCACGATCGAATCTCGGGAAAGTAACATACCGATGACAAAGGGAATTACGTATGTTGTCATAAGGTTCAACCAATAAAGATCTTCGTAGAATATGTAGGAGCCAATATGGGCATCCAGGTTCCGCTATTGGTTATTGACTGGAGAGGTGTCTCGGTCATGTCTACATAGTTCTCGAACCCGTAGGATCCGCACGCTTAACGTTCATTGACGATATAGTACTATATGAGTTATGTATGTTGGTGACCGAATGTTGTTCGGAGTCCCAGATGAGATCACGGACATGACGAGGAGCTCTGGAATGGTCCGGAGGTAAAGATTGATATATAGGATGATATGGTTCGGCCAAGGGGTGAAGCCCACGGGGCTTTAAGGTCGGTGCAAAAGGAGTTTTGCGGAGGCCAGGGGGCCAAACGTCGGAGACCATGGCGTCTGGCCCTAGGCCAGACGCCGAGGCCCATGGCGTCTGGGCCAGACGCCAATGACCGTGGTATCTGGTCCTGGAAGTCCGAGAAGGACTCTTCCTTGCAGGCAAAACCGACTTTGAGGAGGCTTTTACTCCAAGTTTCGACCCTAGGGCTCAACATATAAATAGAGGGGCAGTGCTAGCACCTGGAACACATCAAGAATCACCAAGCCGTGTGCCGGAAACCCCGTCCCCTCTAGTTTATCCTCTGTCGTAGTTTCCGTAGTGCTTGGCGAAGCCATGCGAAGATTGTTCTTCACCAACACCGTCAACACGCTGTCGTGCTGCCGGGACTCATCTACTACTCCGTCCGTCTTGCTGGATCAAGAAGGCGAGGACGTCATCGAGCTGAATGTGTGCTGAACGCGGAGGTGTCGTACATTCGGTACTTGATCGGGACGGATCGTGAAGGTGTACGACTACGTCAACTGCGTTGATAAATGCTTCCGCTTTGCGATCTTCAAGGGTATGAAGATGCTCTCCCTGTCTTGTTGCTATGCATCTCCTAGATAGATCTGGTGTGATCGTAGGATTTTTTTTGAAATTGCATGCTATGTTCCCCAACAGGTACTTGATAGATGTTGATGATGTCTCCCCAGCAACGGCGCCAGAAATTCTTCCTGCTACTTGTGAGCTGTGTTGGGATTTCCTCGAAGAGGATAGGATGATGCAGTATAGTAGAGATACGTATTTCCCTCAATTATGAAACAAAGGTTATCAATCTATTAGGAGAACCAAGCAACACTATGCAAACAACACCTACACACAAACAACAAATACTTGCAACCCAACGCGTAGAGGGGTTGTCAATCCCTCAATGGTTATGAGCAAGATTAAGTTGTATAGGTTATAGATAGATCTGACAAAAATACAAAATAAAATAAAATTGTAGCAAGGTATTTTTAGTTTTAATATATGATAGAAAATAGACTCGATGCCATAGTTTTCATTAAAGGCTTCTCTTGAAAAAATAGCATACGGTGGGTAAACAAATTACTGTTGGGTAATTGATAGAAAAGCAAATAATTATGACGCTGTCTAAGGCAATGATCATGTATTTAGACATCACTTCCAAGATTATTAGACCGAAACGATTCTGCATCTACTACTATTACTCCACACATCGACCACTATCTAGCATGCATCTATTGTATTAAGTTCATGGAAAAACAGAGTAATGCTTTAAGCAAGATGACATGAAGTAGACAAGATAAACTCGTGTATGAATAAACCCCATCTTGTTACCCTTAATAGCAACGATACATGCGTGTCATGTCCCTTTCTGTAACTAGGATTGAGCACCGCAAGATCGAACCCAACACAAAGCACCTCTTTCCGTGGCAAGATAAATCAATCTAGTTGGCCAAACCAAACCAATAAATCGGAGAAGAAATACGAGGCTATAACAATCATGCATAAAAGAGTTCAGAGAAAACCCAATTAATATTCATGGATAGATCTGATCATAAACTCACAATTCATCAAATCCCAACAAACACACCGCAAAAAGTCATTACATCAAATAGATCTCCAAGAACACCGAGGAGAACATTGTATTGAAGATCAAAAAGAGAGAAGAAGCCATCTAGCTACTAACTATGGACCCATAGGTCCATGGTAAACTACGCACGCATCATCATAGGTACAACAAGGATGATGAAGAACCCCTCTATGATCGTTTCACCATCTGGCAGAGTTTCGGAAAAGGCCTCTAGATGGGATCTCGTGGTTCTACAACTTGCGGCGGTGGAAAAAGTATTTCCTGGACTCCCTCATGGGTTTCCTAATTTTAGAGTATTTATAGAGACGGAGTTAGGTCAAACGGAGGCTCATGGGCCCGACTAGGTACCAGGGCGCGCCCCAGGCCCGTGGCACACCCTGGTGCCTAGTGGGCCACTTCTTCGTCTTCTCATTCCCTCTCAAAACTTCCAGGGTCTCTTATTGCCAGAAAAAATATCTCCAAAAAGTTTTGTGGCATTTGGACTTTGTTTGGTCTTGTTATTCTGCAAAGTAAAAAACAAGCAAAAAACACAATTGGCATTGGGCACTAAGTTAGTAGGTTAGTCCCAAAAAATGATATAAAGTTGCCTATAAATGTATATAAAACATCCAAGATTGATACTATAATAGCATGGAACAATCAAAAATTATAGATATGTTGGAGACGTATCAAGGCGTACGACATCAAGGTGGTGGCGCTATGCGGCTGCAAGTTGAATCTCAACTGCCCAATTGGCACAACCAATGTGCCAACGCCCGTCGAAATCGACCACTAAGTGGTATCCAGACGCGAGGTATGGGAGAACCGGGAGGCATCAAGCTGTGCCAGAAGGGGGTTCATGATGCCGATGAGGCCAGGCCGTCCAAGAGAAGGGGGTCTGAGGCCGAAGTGATCGACCTTTCGTTGGACTAGTTTAATTTCGTAATCTGCAATGCAGTTTGAACTAAATTATGATATCTATATCCGTATTTGCAATGTAGTTTTAACTAAACTAAGTTATGAATGTTGAAATATTTGTCTATATAAGTGATAAGGGTTCATATAAGTGACCTACATTTCAAGAGATTGGCCAGAGATGCACTGATTTACTTCATTTTTCATACCCATTTGAAATTATGGTTATACTTTGATTCCTGATTAACAAGAAGTTCTATTTACATTAATAAAGGCATTATACTTATTTGTATTGTACTTCATGCACAAGGTTGTATATTTGTTTATCATTTCATCTTTCTAATCATATCCAGGCAAATTGACGGAGTACGAGAAGCTTAGAAATCAAACTGTGAAAGATAATGCATCTTTGATTTCACAAAGATTGCAGGAAAAAGGCATAGAACCTGCTGATTTAGGGCTTGCCCATTCTAAAGCATGGGTATTCGCATGTGGTACGAATGCAATTTCGCAGGAAAAGGGGGTATCTCTTCTAACAAGGAAGCTGAAGATACAGACATTGTCGACATCTTAGAAATGAGAGTTGTTGGTACTGAGATTGCATCACCTGTTGTATACGAACGTATGTCTTGTGAACTAAAATGTGTGAAGGATGCACTTGTATACATGTAGGTAGTACGTGAAACTCTCAAGAAGACTCCGACTCACATTCTCGATGAAATTGAGGGTCTGAATATTTCCATGGTTGTGCTTCATCAACAGATTCAGTCTATCAAGACTGCACCTAAAATCTTATGGCAAAGAACATGACGTCGTGCACAAAGGCAACAAAGAGAATTTTTTGCTCTTGAGAAGACTCTTCGAGGTATTGACGGAGCTCTGTGCTACATCATCGGGATTCTGTCACAATAATTCATTGCCACCGGCTGAAAAACACCGCCATCGTACTGGTGCATTGTTTGAAGGTGATAAAACCGACATGACCGTCTATGATAAAACCCACGGTGGACCACATGGAAGCAGCCAGGTCAGCAACTGTTGGCTCCACCTATCAGAATCTTTGGCCGATCAAACCAGTGGACCGATCACCGTTGACGGGATTATTGCCGCCAAAAAGATCTTAGGCGACAGATTGGGCTATCATAGGTGACAATCTGGGCCGTCAACGAAAACGACAATTGGTGACATTTGTTAGTCTGTCCCTTAAAATGCGATCTTACGCGACAAAAAACGGTATCGTCAAAATGTTATTTTCCATAACGGCGTTTCTGTGACGATGGGGGTGACAGCAGAAAAACGTCACGAGTGTACTTTCTGTGACGAAAAAAGGTTATACTATATGTGACACAAGTGAAACACCGCAAAAATAGAGCAAATTTTGTAGTGAAACTCTGAGGACACTGAGATGTTGAGCTTGAAGATGAATGATTTGGATGACGATGCATAGATAATTGTGCAAACCATCAGTGATAGGATATTGAAGCGCATGGCGGCCAAGCTGCAGGCGGATGATGAGGAGCCGGTGGCAGAGTGAGCGTGTAGGCTTGGATAGTGAGTCGACAAGGCAAAAAATCTAAAAAAAAATTGCAAGGATTACCAGATTGATATTCTTTTGTGATCGGACATGTAAAAATTATACATATTTGCTTCTTTTTACTTGTGATTGGGCTCGTTCGATGTGATCCGGCGCTATGCATTTGATTTGAAATCTATCGAACCTAGACGGAAGTTTAAGTTAGGCAGTTGAATGACCGGATCCCGTATTATCATTCGCGGACTCGTTTCATCGGTTCGTAGACGGATACGATGTCAGGGGTAGCGTTGGAGATGCCATAGACGAGCAACTAGCCGGTGGTGATCCTTGGCGCGGCAACGACGAAGCAACGAAACCGTAGCATACGTACGCAACACTGAATTCGGTACTATATTAATACACGACCTTAAATACCCACCGAATTCCCGTGCTCGGCAGCGTCCACGAACGATGTACGCATTGAATCGTATTGATCAACTTCAACGTACCAGTAGGACCGGTCGCAACGTCCACGTACTGATGTGGTCAGAATGCACCGCGGTACTCCAGCGAATACACCAATACATGCAAGAAAAAGCTGTGATTTCCCTTTCGTGTCCGACGGATACACCGGTACATGCAACGTCCTCGGCCTACAAAGCACAATTCGAGAAGAACAC
Source organism: Triticum urartu (assembly GCF_003073215.2). Taxonomy (NCBI): domain Eukaryota; kingdom Viridiplantae; phylum Streptophyta; class Magnoliopsida; order Poales; family Poaceae; genus Triticum; species Triticum urartu. The sequence goes on from NW_024115748.1 coordinate 11,269, forward strand.
AATTTCGTCTATGTACGCAGTACGCTGCTGTCTAGAGAGTTTGGGCACGCCCAAAATGTAAACTCTCTACGTGGCTTGTGATTCAAAACAGAGGTCGGACTGAGGATAGGCTTGTCCGCCGTGGATGGCCAACTACGGTCTTTGTCCTCTTTGTAACCAAGTTCAAGAGACGTCGACACATCTTCTATGTCACTGCCACTTCTCGGCGAGAGTGAGTGAGCTGTTATAGCTTTGCCTACCGGATGTCAAACCCCGAAACCGCGACTCCTTCGACGATCGTTGTGCGCAAGGGTCCTCCGCAACACCGCGACTCCTTCGACGATCGTTGTGCGCAACATTAAGGATGAAATCGATTTTGCGGGTGTTAGCGGGTGCTAGGCACTTGGATTTTGTTACGCCGCGAGAATGACGACATTTGTATTCCACACCCCTTGCTGGGCGATGTTTAAAACTCTCTCTTAATTAACGAAATAGCAAATCTTTGCCTTGTTTTTTAAAAGAAACTTTGAAATGGCAGCGATTGGGTCGGTCGACCTCGTGCATGTGTGCATGGGCTCGTAGGCGGTAGTACTACGAGACAACAACGTAACATGGCGATGAAGACGGAGGCACGTACTACGTGACCGCCATGGACGGGACTGGGCACTCGGCGCTGAAGAACAACACCACACCACTGACTAGTCAGACCTCAGCACCCCATCACCACCATCACGCACGGCCCATCCGGCCATGTTCCCTCCTCATCCATCCTCTCGAGTCCTCGCCGTTCGCGACTCCGTAGTAGCGGGGACTCGTGTCGGTCGGCCTGGCTGGCGCCAGTGCTCCGGGACGAAGGGACAGCCTGTTTTTGGGAAGGTTGTGGTGATCGCCGTAGGCATGGGCGGGCTGCAATGTTTGTACTGCGGCAGGATTGGATCGGATCGGATTGGAGGGCAGGTTGCATGCACGCACTTGATGACTGGAGCAGCGAGGAGGAGCCCAGCTGGCTCCCGCTGCTCCACCTGCCACCCGCCATTGATGCCGATGTGTCCTCCCCTCCCGCCCGCTGCCACTGTGGATCCTTTACTCCGATTCATTGGCCGCAGTCCCGGTTCCGCAGTACAACGCGCAAATGCATCGCACGCACCCCACGCCCGCCTGCTCGGCAATGGCCGATTATTTGTTTATCAGTGCATTCGTCCTCCCGATTGAAATGTGATGGACTGTGCTAACCGGGGCCATCCATGCGCCTGTCAGCCACTGTGATGTTTCATGATGTGCCGACTTCACTGGGGCCGAGTGGAATTTCTCTGGAGGATATTACAAGCGGCTATACGACAGACATGCGTTAGGGTAGTAGTAGGGTAAGGAAAGGATTAAAGGGCCTGAAATCCGTGTCCCCCTGCCTGGACAAGTCCAAATGCGAGGCTGTCCGCTCGTCGTGCAGAGGCGTCCAAATCAGGGTGCCCGCACCTAACGACAGCTTGTCCATCGGAGCACTGGCGGATCACACTGTACTCGCCATCAGCCTTGACGGACGGGTCGGCCCACCCAACCAGAAACGTTACGGGGCCGGCTCCGGCCATTTCAAATTCAAAAACAGAGCACAACGCACCGTATGTACTATGACCGTAAGAAACCCACTCACCACTCAACCACACGTAAAAATTCAGCCCAATGAGATGAGCCCTCACCAGCTGCACGTACGGTACACTGCAGTACACGCCAAGCACCGGGAACCTTGCCCTGGACGGGAGGCCGGCCAGTGCCATGCCAGCGAGCCAGCCAGCCAGCCCCGGCCGGCGTCCGTTCCTTCGGCGAGGGAGAAACCGGGCGAACCTTCCCCGCATCCCAGACCTGCCCGCACATGCCATGCCACGCCACGGCCGGATCAGATCACGCACCCCGCAGGCGAGGCGAGCTGCCGATCTAGAAGGCCATGAACTGTAAAGCTGAGCCGTGCCGGGGGAGTGGCGAGCAAAAGCGCCCCCCTCGCAAAAGCTGCGCGCTCCCCCACGCCCATCTACCCCGGCTCGTCCGTCCATCTACCCCGCCCCGGCACGACGTCACGTCGCCCGCCCCCTTTCGCGGACGCCGCGGCGCCGATGGGATATCGGGATGGACGCGGTCAAGTAAAGTCGCCCGCGCGGCCCCACGCACGCACGCACGTACGCCCGGGGGAGGGGAGGGGAGGGGCTGGATCCAGGGTGCCTCCAGCTGCCGCGCGCCGAGCCCCAAACCGGATCCACCCGCTCCACGGCGCCACGGCATTTACTCCCTCCGTAAACCGCAGACGCGCACTCGCCCGTTGGATGCCACTCGCTCGCTGCCTCGCCCCAGCCTGTCCGAGCCCCTCCCCCGCCCGTATAAATACCGCCACCCTACTGCCCGATCAATCCATCAACCAGCCATTCCAATCCATCACCATCCACCAAGCTCAGCTCAGCTCAGCTACCACACTTCACTCGGTAGCAGCTAGTGAGGAAGAAAGATCGTTGGAGCGCAAGATGAGGGCGGCGGCGCTCGGCATTGTGGCCATGGCCTGCCTTGTGGCGGTGGCGCGGGGCGGCAACTTCATCCAGGACTCCGAGATGACCTGGGGGGACGGCCGCGGGAAGGTCGTCGACGGCGGCCGCGGGCTCGACCTCACGCTCGACAAGACCTCCGGCTCCGGCTTCCAGTCCAAGAGCGAGTACCTGTTTGGTAAGATTGATATGCAGATCAAGCTCGTCCCCGGCAACTCCGCCGGCACCGTCACCACCTTCTACGTAAGCATCTTCAGTAGTGTCAGTCGCTGGTCGTTGCCATTTCCGTATGTATCTGATGGAAGCTGATGGGTCTTTGTGTGTGTGTGTGTGTGTGAATGTGCAGCTGTCGTCGCAGGGGACGGCGCACGACGAGATCGACTTCGAGTTCCTGGGCAACGTGACCGGCGAGCCCTACACGCTGCACACCAACGTGTTCGCGCAGGGGCAGGGGCAGCGGGAGCAGCAGTTCCGCCTCTGGTTCGACCCCACCAAGGCCTTCCACACCTACTCCATCATCTGGAACCCGCAGCACGTCATGTGAGACTCCTTCCCTCATGGATTCTTTTCTTCTTCCTTTGGAGACAAAGCATCATGGCGTTTGAGCTTGTCGCTGACGTGAATGCCTTTGGGTCACGGGCGTGCAGATTCGCGGTGGACGGCACGGCGATCAGGGACTTCAAGAACCACGAGGCGCGCGGCGTGTCCTTCCCCAAGAGCCAGCCGATGCGGCTGTACGCGAGCCTGTGGGACGCCGCCGACTCGGGCC
>NW_024115749.1:0-6915 GCF_003073215.2 Triticum urartu
CCGCCCGGCCCTTCGGCGGCGGCGAGTCGGGGGAGGGCGGCAGAGAGGCCTGCTAGTGGTGGCGGCGAGGGCTCCCCCGTGTCGCCAGAGGAGGGCGACCATATGTCTCCTGTTTTGATATCAAAATGTAAGACTTATCTGAACTCAGTATCAAACACAAATGAAATTCCAGACAGCGAAACTGGTGATTTATGCACTCGATTCCTAGGGTCTTGCCACACACAGAGTTGAATATAAGAGGTCTGCCAGGACACGACACCTAGGTGTTAACTTTTATAGGCATTACAGGTAATCATAATTAAGCTAAGAGCATAAAGTAAACAGTGCCCGTTGCCAGATTTTAAACAGGACCCAAGAGAGGATATGAGCCGTCTGATCGGAGATCAACGTTGAATATGACATCACCCTGTCACGAAGCTGTATGGTGCAGTGTAGACGGTTGGATAGGAGATCGACGGAGGAGGCCAAACATAACCTGACGAAACGGCACGCGACATAACTGAAGTTTTCGACACTTGCAGGGACAAGATTCAGAGATCTCGACACAGCATCATCGCAGTTATTCGTTTACAAAGGCGCATGGGGAATAGGCTACCTACCCAACAGATCTATGGGTCTCCACTCGCATCACTAGTCACATCGTGAGATCACCTTGAAGATTGATAGCTTTGTCATTACAACATAACGTCATCAGAAATTCAGCAACGTCACACGCAGAATGGCATATCATTCCTCGGAGGCATGAAAAAACCGGAAGATATCAGGTAGGCGGCAAGCGTGTCCCTCTCCCTCGCCATCCTGCAGAATTCCCGTCTTCCGGTAGTATTCGATGCTATCCAGGAGCGTCTCCTCCAATTCCCTTGGCTTCCAGCCCAGATTCCTCAGCTTTGCAGACGAGATTGGGGTGATAGGAAAGTTATGATCCAGCTCAGACTTGCTGCAAAAATCAAATAGAGCTGTTCAAACCATGTAAACAAGCACGGCCGTTCAGGAAAAAAATGTACCATTTTGATAAGAGAAGTTACCCACCAGTTTACATAATTGTAGTCAGGGTACGTCTTCTTCAGCAACTCCAGCATGGCTTTTGTGGTAATGTAATTTGGTGCGCTGATATATCTCCCGGATGATTCTGGTTTCTCATATACTAGAAGCAACACATCGGCCACATCACGGACATCGACTATGTGCAACAGCATGTCCTTCATCGCATTAGGACCTCCTGCATTGAATTAACAGAATTTCAGCAGCCAACAAAAAAGTAGCTTTTCGACGACATACTGTAAGAATTTTTCATGTTGGAATTCATTCAAAATTCTATTGGAATGAGTCACTCAAAGGGAATTTTCATAGGAGTGACCATTTTAACAAGCTAATTATTTCGTTTCAAAGGACTACATTTTTTTTGCGGGTGATCGAAGAACTACATTTGAAACAAGAATAAACTGTCTACAAGAATTGAATCCTTCAAAATTGTTCGAGCCCATCCAAAGATGTTACTGAATTTTGCCCATCCAAAACTGTCTACAAGAATTGAATCTTGGCAAGTAGTTACTGAATTTTGCCTACCCAAAGACATGGCATATTCGACCAATAAAAGATGCTCCTGCAACTTAGCAAGAGGAAAAGGAAATAACGAGATGACCTTTTATAACATAGACGAGAAGTTCGCTGCTGGTACTGACAACGGGTTGCAGTTGTGGGCCTAAAACAACACAAGGGCATACTGTGACAACATTTAGCCCATTCTTTTCTGCATATTCCCAGGCTGTTTCTTCAGCAACAGTTTTAGCAAGACAGTACCAGAGCTGCAAACAGAAATTGTAAAGGGTCAAACTTAGTCCTCAGACGCTGCAATGATTTGTAGTTTATGAGTAATTATCAACTTACGCTGAAGAAATCAACATGTCACGGATCAGCAACGAAAATTGAAATACCAAAATATTATTATGTAAAGATACCATATAATATACTCATGTGTAATAGGCTACTTATATCATAATGTAAGTTGTGATTGGTTCTTAACTTTAAACATTATTACTAACCTCATTATCCACGCATATTTTTCTGTCGGACCAGCAACTCTCATCTTTGGGTTTACCCTGAGGCCAGTTGGGGTTAAAATGAACAGAAGAAGTGGATGACACCACCACAACTTTCTGAACCTTCATAGATGAACACACTTCAAGAATATTTACGGTGCCCTTCACAGCAGGCACCATCACTTCTGACTGCACAGTTAAATTTAGCACAAAATTAGAAACAGTCATAAGGATTGTACAGTTCCAATAACACCAAGTTGTAATCGTCTCAGCAGCAGTAAGTCCTAGGAGTCTATTACTCTAGAAAATGAGCACACTTCTTAGAAGAATCACGAATAAATACATAAGTGAAGGTACAGATGATAAATTAATCTCTGCATCGACAGTTAAAAAGACGAATACAAAGCCCAAATTCAGTTGAACAATTCCCTAATGCTGCACCGTGAATTGGTAATGATAATATGATGTCGACAAATGTGTACTAGCCTCAGGGTCGAGGATCTTATCCGCAGGGACGGGGGAGGCGACGGGGAAGACGCCCTCGCACCCCTCCACGGCGGCGGCCAGAGCGGCGCTGTCCAGCACGTCGGCCTTGAACAGCCGCAGGTTCTCCGCCGCCCCGTCTAGCTGCATCAGATGCGCGTTCTTGGAATCACCTGAACCAAACATTCGGACGTCAACCGGCGAAGTGTGAGCAGGACGGAGAATAGAGGCGAGGACGCCGGAGAATCAGATCGGACGCGGCGTGCCTACATGGGTCGCGGACGGTGGCGTGGACGGCGTAGCCCCGGGAGAGGAGCAGCTTGACGAGCCACGAGGCGATGTACCCGCCGCCGCCGGTCACGCACACGCGCCGCGGTGGTGCCATCCTCCTCGTCCTTCTCCTACGGGATGGCTTGCTGCCGCGTCGTCGGCTCTTTATGTCCCCGTCGCAGCTTTGCCGACTTGACACTTTGTCGAGCCACTAGCCGGCCGGTGGACTCCACGGCGCAAATCGACGTCAAAAAATTATGCCGAGACCTAACAAAGACCACTCGCGACCAGGGTAGAGACGAGCAACGAGCAGATCGGGTGCCGTCCGCATTGGAATCATCGCACCGCGCGCTTTCGTCGCCGGCTGATTGGTGCCAAAATGCCTCGGGTGCTTTCTGGTTGTTACCAGTCATGCACTACGCACGTCCTCGTGCACGCAAATTGTGTTGACATGTTGTTCTATTGTTGTTCTACTAGTATGGATTGAAAAGAACATCTTCTACTCCCTCCATCTCAATATAAGAGCGTTTTTGACACGGCAGATGAAGAGAGTATTTTATACATTTGTTTTGAAAGGAGGCAAAAGACTTGCCTCATTCATTAATTAAGAGGGGGAAAAGGAGTTTAAGGTTTGTGTTACAACACCCACCGTGTTACAACACCACTACAAAAGGCGTACTCTCGCGACATGATAGATCCCAATTTCTTTGCACTCGCCGTGATCCAAGTTTGAGCCTCAATCTTGATGTTAGCTAGTAGAACCGTCGGTGAGGCACTCTTGAGTTGGAAGATGCGAGCGTTCCTTTCATTCCAGATTGTCCAACAGGTGAGCATAGAGAGGGTAGCCATGGCCTTCCTATTCGGTATGATAGAGTCTGAGAGCCCGATCCACCATTTTTGGTTGACCGTGCCAAGTGCCAAGTGGAAGTGTTGATGCTTTTGAACTGGAGCCAATCTTTTATTATTTTTCAAAGCCTAGTAGTATACCGCCATCTGAAGAGCAGGTGATCGATGGACTCTTGCACGTGCTTGCAAAGAGGACAGAGCCCACAATTGGGCCGGTCAGCAGTCCATACCCTATTTTGCATGGCCAACCACGCGAAAAATTTGACCTTGGGCGGGGCCCAGGCCTTCCACACTGCAAGCTCCATGGGTGAGCGGATGATGCCCAAAAACTAGGCCAAGTAGGCGTACTTGGCACTGTAAATCCCGCTCTATGTGTGTTTCACACAATGTCATCTTCAACGTGCACCTCAAGAGGGAAGTCGCGGATGGTGGACCAAAGCTCAATAAATTGTCGAAGATGTTCGAAGGTGAAGTTGGGAGTGACCTTGATCTTGCGAACCCAAGCATCATCTTGGAGGGCTTCCCGAAGTTTCCATGTCTTACGAGAGGAAGCGGCGTAGATAAGCAGTGCGATGTCTCTTGGCTTGCAGTCCCGCACCCAAGAGGAGTCCCAGAAGGGCGTGCGCGCACCGTTGCCAACGGATATAGTCGTTGAAGCATAGAAAAGATTTTTGTCCATCTCGTCGCATGGATTGCCGGTCCCAACCCATAGCTTGGTGGGTTCCTTCGATTCAAACCAAAGCCAACGCAAGCGAAGTGCCCTTGCAAATTTCTCCGTGTTTAGAACCCCAAGACCTCCATATTCGACCGGTCGACATACAGATTCCCAATTAACTTTGCACTTCGCGCCGGTAGTCTTATCTGTTCCCGCCCAAAGGAAAGCTCTCTCAAGCTTGTTGACATTGTGGAGGATGCTTGGTGGAACGATCAATGGGGTGATGAAGTAGATGGCTTGTGAGGATAGCACAGACTTGACAAGGGCAGCCCGACCAATGGCTGTGATATTTTTCCCATCCCAAGGAACAAGTTTGGAAGCGGTTTTGTCCACGAGGAATTGGAAATCCCGAACTTTTAGTTGCCAGACCAAGAGAGGTAGCTCTAGATATTTTATTGGGAATGAAGCCCGGGCAGCAGGAAAGTTCTAGAGGATGGTGTCGAGGTGTAGGTGCCAGCACCGAATCGGGACCACCGAGCTCTTCTGGAAGTTAGTGCATAGTCCCGTGACGTCACCAAACGCATCGAGCAACACGAAGAGGTTGTCAATATCTTTCTTGATGGGTGCAATAAAAACGGCCGCGTCATCGGCATAGAGGGATGTTCTCATGATGGACCCACGGCCACGAATTTTGTGGAGCAACCCCTTCCTAGTAGCCAGCTCGAGGATCTTTTGAAGGGGGTCAATGGCAATGACAAATAGCAGGGGCGAAAGAGGATCCCCTTGCCGGAAGCCGCTTCCATGGGCAATGGGGCTGCCGGGGATGCCGTTGAGGAGAACCCGCGAGGAGGAGGTGCATAAGAGGGCGGTGATCCAATTCCGAAAGGTGCTCGGGAACCCCCTCTGCTGGAGGATGTCAATGATATACTCCCATCTCACATAGTCGAAAGCCTTTCGTATATCAAGCTTGAAAAGGAGGGATGGAGTTTTGCTCTTGTGAAGGCGACGCGTGAGATTTTTCACATACATAAAATTGTCATGGATACTCCTAGTCTTGATGAAAGCACTTTGCGCGTTGGAGACAAGCTTGTTCATGTGAGGGGCTAGCCGAATTGCTAAAACTTTTGCCACAATCTTCGCAATCGCGTGGATGAGGCTAATAGGCCGGAAGTCGGTGATCCCCTCAGCACCCTCCTTCTTAGGAATTAGTACAATGTTTGCAGAGTTGAGCCAGTGGAGGTTTGCTGTGTGCAGGTTGCCGAAAAGAGAAACTACCCTCATGATGTCATCCTTGATAATGTCCCAACAACTCTTGAAGAACAAACCGGTGAAACCGTCTGGCCCGGGGGCTTTGTCGGTTGGCATTTGCTTAATGGCCTCGTGCACCTCCTCCGCGATGATGGGGTCCGCGAGGGAGTCCAAGTTGTGTACCTCTAAGCCGAGCTCTTCCAATTGAAGTCGCGCGCCCGCGGGAGCCCCTTTCCCATGGCCTCGGTGAAGTGGTCGTGGACAACCTTCTCTTTGACATCATGGTCGGTGATCCATCCCTGATTAAGCAGTGCGCGAGACTGGCCAACATCAAGGAGGGCCATGTTATACATATATTTGTTCGGCTTAAAATAGCAGATATTAGTTTATATCCATTAATGCCCACTTTTCTTTAGAAGAAAGTTTGCATGCAAATATGAATTTGATTTGCTAGTTTGCTGAAGGAAACCGATAAATTTTGAACGTTCGGATTTTAAGCATGACAACCTGAACGTTTTTTATGACAGACTTTATTTGACGCGAGGTGGCAAGTTTAGTTTGTCATAAAAAACGTTCGGTTTGTCATGCTTAAAATCCGAACATTCGGGATTTATTATTTAGGTTGTTGAATGCGTTTGTCGATGTATTCATGTAGTTGTGGTGGCGGCCGGGTAGAGGAATGAAGAAAGAAAGGAAGGAAGAAGAAAAGCTGGTCACTAGGGTTGCGGACAGGTGGGGCCGTGACACGTTTTCATGTTCCATCTCCCCTTTGCAGTAACCACTCCACTACAAAAGAAATGTCTTGACTATTTTTAGGTGATGCGGGTGCCTGAATGTCTTAATCGGGAAAGGTCACGCTACTAGAAGGGGCATCCGGTAGGGCATAAGGGCATCTTTGACATGGACCCTCAAATCGCCTGTAAACGTCTGGATCGATTTGTCCGGACACAGTAAGCAATTCAATGTTGTCCTGCATTTGTCCATGGACCAGTGTGGGTGTTTGTTATTCCGTAAACCAATGGAGCTTTGTGGGAGTCTGGACACCCCGTCACATAGGATTCTGACACCTTCGGGCCACGCAAAATTGAGATGGGGCCCGTGCATTTGAAGCAACCGTATTGTTTTCTTGGATAAACTCCCCCTTCTCCACCCTCTCCACTACCATCCCGCCTCTCTCCACACCAATTACCGTCCTTTTCGCTCCGGTCGCCGCATGGACCCATACGAAAAACTTCCAAAGACCAGAGGTGGAGGATCCGGAGAAGGCGGTCACCCAGAAGATCAACTCGACAACATGACAAGCCCGCCGCCTCAATGCGAAGGCAAAAGTCGGGGCAGCCTGCAAAAAGAAGGGTGCAGGGGCGGGGGGGGCGC
>NW_024115750.1:0-6574 GCF_003073215.2 Triticum urartu
CGGTGTGCTCCCCGTTTGTGCAGTTTGTGTGGCGCCGCATCTGTCCCAGCCGCGAATGAGGGGCGTGGATTGGCTCGGTGCCTGCTCTCTGTTCACCGGTATGTATCGCCTGGATGAGCCGGCGTATGACAACACAGACTGAGAGATGATGGATCAAGACTCCGACATGAAGGAGGAAAAGAAGGATGAGAGGTTTAACATCTTGATGACAGTATCGCAGAGGAGGCTCAAGCTTGAAGAGAGGAGGGTTGAGCTCTTTTTGTTTGGGAAAAACAAATCGGTATCCACTTTGCTCGAAACTAGGCCAATACCTGTTCATTGCAATATGATATAAATAATCTAGTACGCTAACTCATGATTTACTTGTCCACATTAATATGATTTCTCTCAACTCCACCACAAATATTCTATCATATATTCTAATACTTACCCACCCACCTTAATATTGCGCCGCAAATACAACACCACTCTCACTGGATGTGTTCTCTCAACTCACCATCTGGCAATCGCCGATCTACAAATGTCCCTCACTCCACCGTTCGTCACCCCCATGTCGTTCCACCCCTTGCGCCACCCTGGATTTCAAACATGTTTGTCCATTCCCTTGTCTTGTGCATGCCACCCCACCCTACGTCCCGCATTTTTTTTAGGATGTGGGAAGATCTTAGCCGACCGAGACTTAACGAAATCTCAATCAAGTGACACAACATATAAAATTTTACATGAATCTTCATGTAAGATGTCATGAATATAACATCGACCGAGAGTTCCTTAAGTCTCAAACTGAGATTTAGCAATCCCCCTTTTTAATCAAAAGAGGGGTTAATCCCTCTGGTTCATTAACGAAACCGAGTTTTACACAAGTTCACCAAATAAAACAAGTCTGACCGATTGCCACCATCTCAACATTTGAGAGCAGGCAACTAAAACACATGGCGTTGAATTTTCTTTTTAGATTTCACAAGGATCTTGCACTGAACTTTGTACTAGAAACACAAAGGGCTGAATTCTATATGATTTTTTCCTAAGAATTTATTTGTACTACATCTCATAGGGTTTCTAGCATCCAGTCAAATCTCTTTCAAAGAATCCTTTGTTTTTTCCTATGATGCAATAAAAAACCAAAATTCTATAGGATTGAGAGCATGACATTTCATTCCTACATTTTTCTACTCCCGCATTTTTAGAATTCTACGAATCAAAGACGCCCTACGTTTGCAAGCCTCAAATCGTGGGCCGGTTGGGCGTGTGAGCACCACCTTGCCAACCGAGCTAGGCTCGCTCCTCCTATGCAGGGAGGTCACACATCTGGACAGGGAGCAGAGCGGCAAAGTGTAAAATGTTCTGAACAATATTTGTAATACAGTTTGCGTCATTTATGAAACCTGGACAGTGGACACAGCACAGCAGAAAATCAGGGGATACGATCCTGAACCGTAAAGTTGTGTTTGCCACAACCAATCTACGGCGAGGCAACGAGCAGCTTCACTCTCTCTGGTCTCCTATCATCTTCCCAGCAGATCCTTAACTATTTCCTAAAATATTCAGCAGTCACAAGGACAATGACATAAGTATAAAGCACTGTCCACTGCCGCTCTGCGCTCTCGACTCATTCGTTGGCAGCTTGAAAATGACGGAAAATATCAGGAAGGCGGTAGGTCTGTCCCTCCACATCCTGCAGATTTCCCGTCTTCCGGTGGTATTCGATGCTGTCCAGAAGCGTCTCCTCCAGTGCCCTCGGCTTCCAGCCCAGATCACTCAATTTTCCCGACACGATCGGCGTGATACGAGAGTTCTGATGCACATCAGCCTTGCTGCAAAGAGCAGATAAGAGTCATTCAAACAATAGTAAGAATGTGCCATTTGACACATCCAAGGAACACATGATAAGAGAAGAGACCCACCATTTTACATAGTTGTAGTCAGGGTACCTCTTCTTTAGAAACTCCAGCATAGCCTTTGCGCTAATGTAATTCGGTGCGCAGATATACCTCCCGGATGATTCCGGTTTCTCATATACCAGAAGCAGGGCATCCGCCACATCACGGACATCGACTATGTGCCACAGCATGTCATTCAACACATTAGGACCTCCTGTGATAAAATTTTCAGAACTCACAGAAGTCAATAATTAAAGACAGGTAATTCTCCAACATGCTGTCAAGAGGATGAGGTAAAACAATAGAAACAGAATAAGCAATACACGACATTATTAACTGTCATAACATTAGCCTTCTTCAACATCGCAGATGAGTTTTGGCAGTTCGGTTCTCTGAAGGAAATTAAGGGCGTCCTTAGAGCACAAGATTCTAAAACTCATATACAGAAAAAAAAGTATGATTGAATGTCATGGCTTCTCAAATCATGCAGCCAAAAAAGGAATTTGCAAAATTTCCATAAGGGCGAGAGGAATTTTTTCCATGAGGTCTAAGCACATGGAAGAAATCATTCATATTTTTCTATAGATTCAGCTATTCTATAGTTTTGCAAAAAGAAAAGGTATTCTATAGAACGTCCAAAAAAGCATTCTCATAATGTTCCTACAAGCACATTCGCTTTGTGACTAAATAGGAATATTTTCTAAACAAAATAGAAAATTTTTCTATAGGGTTTCAATTCTTCCAAAATTCCTACGTTACCAAGAGGGCCTGACAAGTGGTTTAATGAGTTTCGCCCACCCAAAGAAATGATTCTGTTTTTGTCAGATAAGCGATAATCCTACACGCCAGCAATAGAAAGGGAAAAATGAATTAATGAGGGCACCTTTTATGACATAGAGAAGGAGTTCGCTTGTAGTATTGACAACACGTTGCAATTGTGGCCCCAAAACAATACAAGGGCATACTGTAACAGCATTTAGCTCGTTCTTCTCTGCATATTCCCAAACTGTCTCTTCAGCAACAGTTTTAGCAAGACAATACCAGATCTGCCAACAGAAATTGCAAAGCTTTGAGGGCAGCCCTCACATGTTACAACCATTTGTAGTCTCTAAGTAATTATCGACTAATGATGAATATGTTAGAAGTACAAACGTGTTAGTTAGGAATTAAGAGAGATAGAGATAGATTTGGTTTAAACCAACAATGACTTGCCTTGTACTCCAATCCTCTTCCCATGTTGTACTCCTATATATACCCCCATATGAGGGTTAGATCAATACAACAATACAATAATCATCGTACGTTTTCCATATGGTATTAGAGCGGTTATCTCACGACGCCGATCCTACGTTCCTTCCCTACTTCCGCAGCGCGCCGCCCCCGGGGAGATTAATCTTCTCTCCCGGAGGCGCGGCACTCGATCGATTCCGTAGATTAGAACAATTCCTTAGATTAGATCAATTCCAATTTTTGAAATTCCTTAGATCAGTTTTCTTAGCTACAAATAAATCGCGGTGGAAAAATATAGGGTTCCGCAAGATGCTCATGACGGCGGAGCACGAGTTGGATCGATTCGTCCAGCGACCATGAAGCGCATGAAAGGACCCGGCGACTCTACACGCATCTGAGCAGATCGGCTACCATGTTGGTTCATCAAGCCAGCTTCTTCGCGCTCACGTACACGGCAGGAGCGGCGGTCTTCCGAACGAGCCGGCTTCTCCAACAAATCTTGGGCTCGCGCGACGGCGCGGTTCCTCCAAACGAGCCACCCACCAGCCCACACTCGGCGATCTCCCGGGCAGTACACGGCGCGTCCAAGGCTGGCGTCCTCCAAATTAACGAGCCAGCCACCAGCGCACGCTCGGCGACCTCCCAGACTGTACGCGAAGCGTCCACGGCCGGCGTCTCCGAACGAGCTGGTAAACTGGAGATCCAGCGGCGCAACGCAGGTCCGCCTCCATCCGTGCGTACAAGCAGCGGTCGTACGGAGTTTGGCTATGACGCAGCCAGAGGACGTGTGCCCCAAGAGACGGACATGCATCCATGCGTGCATACCCTATGCACACGGCAACATGAGCTAGGTTCTTCAGGTTCCATGTCATCTGGAGACTACATATGGACCAGGCGATCAACCCGACGCACCAGTGCCTCGATCACGGGAGGGTCTTGCACGCGGCATCGACAGCTTAGCCACACGTCGACACCTTCATCGAGCCGGCTTCCAGCACGGGACATCATCAGGCATGCACGTTGATGTCATGCAAAGCTACGATGGGATCTCCGCGGTGGTTCAGCTTCACGCGGCAATTCTGCTGCTCCGCACAGCTGGTTCGTCATCGACATCCCGTACCGCATCATGGCTTCGTTAACACACGTGCTACAGACGACAGCGCACCACCTCCAGCACCGAGCAATCTGCAACGACGCCCGCGACACCATCGTCTACACCGACCGCTACATCCCAAGCCGAGCTACATCATCTTCTACATGGCTGCATCGACCGTCGCCGCCGATCTATACTGCACAGCTACACCGACGCCTCTGCACCGAGCCCAATCTCTGCATTGAGCTGTACGACTACGCCAGGCTACGAGCCAACATACTTCTTCAGCATGACACGGCGTCGACAATTCGTCTTCACGAGGGACACCTTCAAGCGACACATCGTCGACACACCGCTGCGACGCTATAGCTGACACTTCATCGCTAAGGTCTTCATCAACGTGGTATTCACCAACATCTTCATCAACACACCGCCGCCGCCTCGTCCACAAGATGGACACCTAGCGTCCTTTGACAGACTTTTCTGTAAGATGTGACCTCGACGACGGCAATGACCGCGTCACGACGACGGCATCAACCGCGTCATCCACGACGACATGACTGCATCGACACGGCGTCACTATAGTGACCACCCCTACCCGGCCACATGGTTCTAGCAAAACCGATGTGTGCTCGATGGGTTTCCTCCGGTCCTGGCAAAACTGATGGACTCATCGTCGACGGCACCCTCTGACATCTACAAGGTGCATCGTCCACGTCTGTAGCTTCGTCATAGCGCATTTTTTTTGCGCCTCCGGCTTTGTGCGGTTTCATCATCCATGATGACTACACCATCGACCACGACTACCTCGACCACGGCTACATCACCATGATCGGTTACCTCGACATCGACATTAACGACTTGGTCTACAGCAACACATCGGCAACAACTCCAGTCAACAGCGTCTGTGCCGTCACCAGCGTCCACGCCACTCCCGTTGTGACTGCGGGAGGGAATAGAGAAGAGTCAAGGGAGGCACCAGAAGGGGACGCAGTCACCGCTCTAGGTGCCCATCAGAGACGCAGTTGATGATGGGGCAGCGGAGAAGACAGCGGAAGCGCAAGACTTCAAATTCAGTCGCAATCGTCCGCTTCACTCACGCTATGACTAAGGAGGGATGTTAGAAATACAAACGTGTTAGTTAGGGATTAGGAGAGATAGAGATAGATTTGGTTTAAACCAACAATGACTTGAATTGTACTCCAATCCTTTTTCCATGTTGTACTCCTATATATACCCCCATATGAGGGTCAGACCAATACAACAATACAATAATCATCCTACGTTTTCCATAGAATACACTAATATGTTAGGGATTAACAAAAACTCGCATGTCAAATCTTCATGTAAAGAAATTAAAGTACTTCCTCCATTCCTAAATATAAGTCTTTGCAAAGATTCTACTATTGACCACATACGGATGTATATAGATGTATTTTAGAGTGTAGATCAATTCATTTTACGCTGTATGTAGTCCATAGTGAAATCTCTATAAAGACTTATATTTAGGAACGGAGGGAGTATATGCTTACCTTCAGCAAGTACATTGGGACTAAATTCCATTGTTATATCAACAGGCTTAGCTTCAGCAAGTATGTTGTGACTGAATTTCATTGTTCTATCAGCTAACAGTTCTAATTCTAACATTACTAACCTCATTGTCCCGGCAAACTTTTCTGTCCGACCAGCAACTCTCGTCTTTGGGTTTACCCTGAGGCCAGTTGGGATCATAATGAACGGCAGCAGTGGATGACACCACCACAACCTTCTGAACCTTCAGAGATGAACAAACCTCAAGAATATTTAAGGTGCCCTTCACGGCAGGCACCATGACTTCTGACTGCATGGTTATATTTAGCACAACGTTAGTAACAGACCATCAAGAATCTGCAGTTTCCAAATTTTGGATCTCAACGAGATTTTACAGTGCTAGTAAGGCAGTAACAACTTGTAATCGTCTCTGACAGCAGTGAGTCACTTTCCACTCTATTACTCTATTAAGTGAGCACACTTATTAAAATGCTGATCTAATAAGCTCCTACTCCACAACTGTTGGATACACTTATATCGACATCGACAGCAGTGC
Organism: Triticum urartu; assembly: GCF_003073215.2. Classification (NCBI taxonomy): domain Eukaryota; kingdom Viridiplantae; phylum Streptophyta; class Magnoliopsida; order Poales; family Poaceae; genus Triticum; species Triticum urartu. Next base: position 6,290 of record NW_024115750.1, read on the forward strand.
TAGATTCGCACCCAGAAATGAAAGAAAATGGCAAGTCAAAATCCAATTGCAAATATTTCTGACGGTACTGCTGCTATGAGAGAGACTCCATCTCCATGGTTGAACAACGAATAAATCATGGGAACTGTGTAATTTTTGTGAACCAAAAACACACGGTAAATTGGCCTCGGAACTAAGTGAAAATCGACAGATGTGTACTAGCCTCAGGATCGGCGATCTTATCCGCAGGGACGGGGGAGGCGACATGGAAGACGCCCTCGCACCCCTCGACGGCGGCCGCCAGCG